>NC_058080.1:393788684-394063473 GCF_014858855.1 Bufo gargarizans | reverse complement strand
GCCGGCACTACTTCTCCAAGAGAGCCGTGCCTTCCCTGCACAACCAAGTATCCGATAAAATCAAGTGTGCACTGCGCAACGCCATCTGTAGCAAGGTCCACCTAACCACAGATACGTGGACCAGTAAGCACGGCCAGGGACGCTATATCTCCCTAACTGCACACTGGGTAAATGTAGTGGCAGCTGGGCCCCAGGCGGAGAGCTGTTTGGCGCACGTCCTTCCGCCGCCAAGGATCGCAGGGCAACATTCTTTGCCTCCTGTTGCCACCTCCCTCCTTCTCGGCTTCCTCCTCCTCTTCTTCCACCTGCTCATCCAGTCAGCCACACACCTTCACCACCAACTTCAGCACAGCCCGGGGTAAACGTCAGCAGGCCATTCTGAAACTCATATGTTTGGGGGACAGGCCCCACACCGCACAGGAGTTGTGGCGGGGTATTGAACAACAGACCGACGAGTGGTTGCTGCCGGTGAGCCTCAAGCCCGGCCTGGTGGTGTGTGATAATGGGCGAAATCTCGTTGCAGCTCTGGGACTAGCCAATTTGACGCACATCCCTTGCTTGGCGCATGTGCTGAATTTGGTGGTGCAGAAGTTCATTCACAACTACCCCGACATGTCAGAGCTGCTGCATAAAGTGCGGGCCGTCTGTTCGCGCTTCCGGCGTTCACATCCTGCTGCTGCTCGCCTGTCTGCGCTACAGCGTAACTTCGGCCTTCCCGCTCACCGCCTCATATGCGACGTGCCCACCAGGTGGAACTCCACCTTGCACATGCTGGACAGACTGTGCGAGCAGCAGCAGGCCATAGTGGAGTTTCAGCTGCAGCACGCACGGGTCAGTTGCACTACAGAACAGCACCACTTCACCACCAATGACTGGGCCTCCATGCGAGACCTGTGTGCCCTGTTGCGCTGTTTCGAGTACTCCACCAACATGGCCAGTGGCGATGACACCGTTATCAGCGTTACAATACCACTTCTATGTCTCCTTGAGAAAACACTTAGGGCGATGATGGAAGAGGAGGTGGCCCAGGAGGAGGAGGAGGAGGAGGAGGAAGAGGGGTCATTTTTAGCACTTTCAGGCCAGTCTCTTCGAAGTGACTCAGAGGGAGGTTTTTGGCAACAGCAGAGGCCAGGTACAAATGTGGCCAGCCAGGGCCCACTACTGGAGGACGAGGAGGACGAGGATGAGGAGGAGGTGGAGGAGGATGAGGATGAAGCATGGTCACAGCGGGGTGGCACCCAACGCAGCTCGGGTCCATCACTGGTGCGTGGCTGGGGGGAAAGGCAGGACGATGACGATACGCCTCCCACAGAGGACAGCTTGTCCTTACCCCTGGGCAGCCTGGCACACATGAGCGACTACATGCTGCAGTGCCTGCGCAACGACAGCAGAGTTGCCCACATTTTAACCTGTGCGGACTACTGGGTTGCCACCCTGCTGGATCCACGCTACAAAGACAATGTGCCCACCTTACTTCCTGCACTGGAGCGTGATAGGAAGATGCGCGAGTACAAGCGCACGTTGGTAGACGCGCTACTGAGAGCATTCCCAAATGTCACAGGGGAACAAGTGGAAGCCCAAGGCCAAGGCAGAGGAGGAGCAAGAGGTCGCCAAGGCAGCTGTGTCACGGCCAGCTCCTCTGAGGGCAGGGTTAGCATAGCAGAGATGTGGAAAACTTTTGTCAACACGCCACAGCTAACTGCACCACCACCTGATACGCAACGTGTTAGCAGGAGGCAACATTTCACTAACATGGTGGAACAGTACATGTGCACACCCCTCCACGTACTGACTGATGGTTCGGCCCCATTCAACTTCTGGGTCTCTAAATTGTCCACGTGGCCAGAGCTAGCCTTTTATGCCTTGGAGGTGCTGGCCTGCCCGGCGGCCAGCGTTTTGTCTGAACGTGTATTCAGCACGGCAGGGGGCGTCATTACAGACAAACGCAGCCGCCTGTCTACAGCCAATGTGGACAAGCTGACGTTCATAAAAATGAACCAGGCATGGATCCCACAGGATCTGTCCGTCCCTTGTCCAGATTAGACATTAACTACCTCCCCTTAACCATATATTATTGGACTCCAGGGCACTTCCTCATTCAATCCTATTTTTATTTTCATTTTACCATTATATTGCGAGGCTACCCAAAGTTGAATGAACCTCTCCTCTGTCTGGGTGCCGGGGCCTAAATATATGCCAATGGACTGTTCCAATGTTGGGTGACGTGAAGCCTGATTCTCTGCTATGACATGCAGACTGATTCTCTGCTGACATGAAGCCAGATCCTCTGTTACGGGACCTCTCTCCTCTGCCTGTGTGCTGGGCCTAAATTTATGAAAATGGACTCTTACAGTGGTGGGTGACGTGAAGCCTGATTCTCTGCTATGATATGAAGACTGATTCTCTGCTGACATGAAGCCAGATTGTCTGTTACGGGACCTCTCTCCTCTGCCTGGGTGCTGGGCCTAAATATATGCCAATGGACTGTTGCAGTGGTGGCTGACGTGAAGCCTCATTCTCTGCTATGACATGCAGACTGATTCTCTGCTGACATGAAGCCAGATTGTCTGTTACGGGACCTCTCTCCTCTGCCTGGGTGCTGGGTAGTGTTGAGCGCGAATATTCGAAAAGCAAATTTTTTTCGCGAATATCGCAACTTCGCGATTTCGCGAATATTTCGAATATAGTGCTATATATTCGTAAAAACGAATATTCGTTTTTTGTTTCCCCCCCCCCCCCACAAAATTACAGTACACATATAATTGATTGTTTCCCAAAGGTCCAACAGCTCAGATCTTACTCACATTGCCTAGAAAGTGATTGAGGCGCGAATCTTCGTAAGGCGATTTTATTAGCGCACATGCGAATATCGGCACGTCCCAGAACAGAGGCAAAGGGCTTTGCATTCATACATTAGTGAATTGAGTTGCGAATCTTCGTAAGGCGATTTTATTAGCGCACATGCGAATATCTACACTTGTCCCAGAACAGAGGCAAAGGGCTTTGCATTCATACATTAGTGATTGAATTGAGCTGCGAATCTTCGTAAGGCGATTTTATTAACGCAAATGCAAATATCTACACTTGTCCCCAGAACAGAGAGGCAAAGGCCTGTGCATTCATATAGTATAGCACCATATTCGCGAATACGTAGAACTTCGTAAAATTCGATTTACGAATATTCGTATTTTTTATTTTACTTTCCACCTTACAGATTACATTGATCTGTACTCTGTCAACTACTGTCATCACCCCCCACTGTATCTCGATTGATTCCCAAAAGTCTCACATTCCCTAGAAAGTGATTGAGGTGCGAATCTTCGTAAGGCGATTTTATTAGCGCACATGCGAATATCTACACTTGTCCCAGAACAGAGGCAAAGGGCATTGCATTCATACATTAGTGATTGAATTGAGTTGCGAATCTTCGTAAGGCGATTTCATTAGCGCACATGTGAATTTTGCATAGCATATGTATTATGCGATGCGAAAATTTGAATTATCGCATATGCGAAATAATAACGAATTTGAATAATCGCGAATATTTTACGAATATTCTTTCGAATATTCACAAAATTTCGCGAATTCGAATATGGGACATGCCGCTCAACACTAGTGCTGGGCCTAAATTTATGACAATGGACTGTTGCAGTGGTGGGTGACGTGAAGCCTGATTCTCTGCTATGACATGCAGACTGATTCTCTGCTGACATGAAGCCAGATTCTCTGTTACGGGACCTCTCTCCTCTGCCTGTGTGTGTGCTGGGCCTAAATATATGCCAATGGACTGTTGCAGTGGTGGCTGACGTGAAGCCTCATTCTCTGCTATGACATGCAGACTGATTCTCTGCTGACATGAAGCCAGATTCTCTGTTACGGGACCTCTCTCCTCTGCCTGTGTGTGTGCTGGGCCTAAATATATGCCAATGGACTGTTGCAGTGGTGGCTGACGTGAAGCCTCATTCTCTGCTATGACATGCAGACTAATTCTCTGCTGACATGAAGACAGATTCTCTGTTACGGGACCTCCCTCCTCTGCCTGGGTGCTGGGCCTAAATATATGCCAATGGACTGTTGCAGTGGTGGCTGACGTGAAGCCTCATTCTCTGCTATGACATGCAGACTAATTCTCTGCTGACATGAAGACAGATTCTCTGTTACAGGACCGCTCTCCTCTGCCTGGGTGCCGGGGCCTAAATATCTGAGAATGGACTGTTCCAGTGGTGGGTGACGGGAAGCCAGATTCTCTGCTATGGAACCTCTCTCCAATTGATTTTGGTTAATTTTTATTTATTTAATTTTAATTTTAATTCATTTCCCTATCCACATTTGTTTGCAGGGGATTTACCTACATGTTGCTGCCTTTTGCAGCCCTCTAGCTCTTTCCTGGGCTGTTTTACAGCCTTTTTAGTGCCGAAAAGTTCGGGTCCCCATTGACTTCAATGGGGTTCGGGACGAAGTTCGGATCGGGTTCGGATCCCGAACCCGAACATTTCCGGGATGTTCGGCCGAACTTCTCGAACCCGAACATCCAGGTGTTCGCTCAACTCTACCTCCAAGGCATAAAAGGCTAGCTCTGGCCACGTGGACAATTTAGAGACCCAGAAGTTGAATGGGGCCGAACCATCAGTCCGTACGTGGAGGGGTGTGCACACGTACTGTTTCACCATGTTAGTGAAATGTTGCTTCCTGCTAACACGTTGCGTATCAGGTGGTGGTGCAGTTAGCTGTGGCGTGTTGACAAAAGTTTTCCACATCTCTGCCATGCTAACCCTGCCCTCAGAGGAGCTGGCCGTGACACAGCTGCTTGGCGACCTCTTGCTCCTCCTCTGCCTTGGCCTTGGGCTTCCACTTGTTCCCCTGTGACATTTGGGAATGCTCTCAGTAGCGCGTCTACCAACGTGCGCTTGTACTCGCGCATCTTCCTATCACGCTCCAGTGCAGGAAGTAATGTGGGCACATTGTCACATTGTCTTTGTAGCGTGGATCCAGCAGGGTGGCAACCCAGTAGTCCGCACAGGTTAAAATGTGGGCAACTCTGCTGTCGTTGCGCAGGCACTGCAGCATGTAGTCGCTCATGTGTGCCAGGCTGCCCAGGGGTAAGGACAAGCTGTCCTCTGTGGGAGGCGTATCGTCATCGTTCTGCCTTTCCCCCCAGCCACGCACCAGTGATGGGCCCGAGCTGCGTTGGGTGCCACCCCGCTGTGACCATGCTTCATCCTCATCCTCCTCCACCTCCTCCTTATCCTCGTCCTCCTCGTCCTCCAGTAGTGGGCCCTGGCTGGCCACACTTGTACCTGGCCTCTGCTGTTGCAAAAAACCTCCCTCTGAGTCACTTCGAAGAGACTGGCCTGAAAGTGCTAAAAATGACCCCTCTTCCTCCTCCTCCTCATCCTCCTGGGCCACCTCCTCTTCCATCATCGCCCTAAGTGTTTTCTCAAGGAGACATAGAAGTGGTATTGTAACGCTGATAACGGCGTCATCGCCACTGGCCATGTTGGTGGAGTACTCGAAACAACGCAACAGGGCACACAGGTCTCGCATGGAGGCCCAGTCATTGGTGGTGAAGTGGTGCTGTTCCGCAGTGCGACTGACCCGTGCGTGCTGCAGCTGAAACTCCACTATGGCCTGCTGCTGCTCGCACAGTCTGTCCAGCATGTGCAAGGTGGAGTTCCACCTGGTGGGCACGTCGCATATGAGGCGGTGAGCGGGAAGGCCGAAGTTACGCTGTAGCGCAGACAGGCGAGCAGCGGCAGGATGTGAACGCCGGAAGCACGAACAGACGGCCCGCACTTAATGCAGCAGCTCTGACATGTCGGGGTAGTTGTGAATTAACTTTTGCACCACCAAATTCAGCACATGCGCCAGGCAAGGGATGTGCGTCAAACCGGCTAGTCCCAGAGCTGCAACGAGATTTCGCCCATTATCGCACACCACCAGGTCGGGCTTGAGGCTCACCGGCAGCAACCACTCGTCGGTCTGTTGTTCTATACCACCCCACAACTCCTGTGCGGTGTGGGGCCTGTCCCCCAAACATATGAGTTTCAGAATGGCCTGCTGACGTTTACCCTGGGCTGTGCTGAAGTTGGTGGTGAAGGTGTGTGGCTGACTGGATGAGCAGGTGGAAGAAGAGGAGGAGGAAGCCGAGAAGGAGGAGGTGGCAACAGGAGGCAAAGAATGTTGCCCTGCGATCCTTGGCAGCGGAAGGACGTGCGCCAAACAGCTCTCCGCCTGGGGCCCAGCTGCCACTACATTTACCCAGTGTGCAGTTAGGGAGATATAGCGTCCCTGGCCGTGCTTACTGGTCCACGTATCTGTGGTTAGGTGGACCTTGCTACAGATGGCGTTGCGCAGTGCACACTTGATTTTATCGGATACTTGGTTGTGCAGGGAAGGCACGGCTCTCTTGGAGAAGTAGTGCCGGCTGGGAACAACATACTGTGGGACAGCAAGCGACATGAGCTGTTTGAAGCTGTCTGTGTCCACCAGCCTAAATGACAGCATTTCATAGGCCAGTAGTTTAGAAATGCTGGCATTCAGGGCCAGGGATCGAGGGTGGCTAGGTGGGAATTTACGCTTTCTCTCAAATGTTTGTGAGATGGAGAGCTGAACGCTGCCGTGTGACATGGTTGAGATGCTTGGTGACGGAGGTAGTGGTGGTGTTGGTGGTACATCCCCTGTTTGCTGGGCGGCAGGTGCCAACGTTCCTCCAGAGGCGGAGGAAGAGGCCGAGGCGGCAGCAGCAGAAGAGGCCGAGGCGGCAGCAGCAGAAGAGGCCGAGGCGGCAGCAGCAGAAGAGGTAGCAGGGGGAGCCTGAGTGACTTCCTTGTTTTTAAGGTGTTTACTCCACTGCAGTTCATGCTTTGCATGCAGGTGCCTGGTCATGCAGGTTGTGCTAAGGTTCAGAACGTTAATGCCTCGCTTCAGGCTCTGATGGCACAGCGTGCAAACCACTCGGGTCTTGTCGTCAGCACATTGTTTGAAGAAGTGCCATGCCAGGGAACTCCTTGAAGCTGCCTTTGAGGTGCTCGGTCCCAGATGGCGGCGGTCAGTAGCAGGCGGAGTCTCTTGGCGGCGGGTGTTCTGCTTTTGCCCACTGCTCCCTCTTTTGCTACGCTGTTGGCTCGGTCTCACCACTGCCTCTTCCTCCGAACTGTGAAAGTCAGTGGCACGACCTTCATTCCATGTGGGGTCTAAAACCTCATCGTCCCCTGCATCGTCTTCCACCCAGTCTTCCTCCCTGACCTCCTGTTCAGTCTGCACAGTGCAGAAAGACGCAGCAGATGGCACCTTTGTTTTGTCATCATCAGAGACATGCTGAGGTGGTATTCCCATGTCCTCATCATCAGGAAACATAAGTGGTTGTGCGTCAGTGCATTCTATGTCTTCCACCGCTGGGGAAGGGCTAGGTGGATGCCCTTGGGAAACCCTGCCAGCAGAGTCTTCAAACAGCATAAGAGACTGCTGCATAACTTGAGGCTCAGACAGTTTCCCTGATATGCATGGGGGTGATGTGACAGACTGATGGGGTTGGTTTTCAGGCGCCATCTGTGCGCTTTCTGCAGAAGACTGGGTGGGAGATAATGTGAACGTGCTGGATCCACTGTCGGCCACCCAATTGACTAATGCCTGTACCTGCTCAGGCCTTACCATCCTTAGATTGGCATTGGGCCCCACCATATATCGCTGTAAATTCTGGCGGCTACTGGGACCTGAGGTAGTTGGTACACTAGGACGTGTGGATGTGGCAGAACGGCCACGTCCTCTCCCTGCACCAGAGGGTCATCTAACACCACCACGACCATGTCCGCGTCCCTTACTAGATGTTTTCCTCATTGTTATCGTTCACCACAACAACAAAAATATTATTTGGCCCAATGTATTGAATTCAAATTCAGCTGAATACAAATTTGAGGCCTAGTATTTAGGCGCTGGGTGACAGGTATAGGTTTACTGACAGAATTAGACTTGGAAATGCACAGTAGCGGGTGTGTGAAGTTATTCTGAATGACCCTATGTGCACCTTGAATATGATATACCCTTTTAGGGATAGATTTCAAATAGCTCTGATACAGCAGAAACCACTAAATTATGAAATTGCTAAATTGGGAATTGTATTTCAACCCAGAACAAAAACTGGGCTTGGACGGACACTAAATAACTTGCCCAGCTACAGCAGTAACGACAGATTTAGCTGGATATAAATTTGAGGCCTAGTATTTAGGCGCTGGGTGACAGGTATAGGTTTACTGACAGAATTAGACTTGGAAATGCACAGTAGCGGGTGTGTGAAGTTATTCTGAATGACCCTATGTGCACCTTGAATATGATATACCCTTTTAGGGATAGATTTGAAATAGCTCTGATACAGCAGAAACCACTAAATTATGAAATTGCTAAATTGGGAATTGTATTTCAACCCAGAACAAAAACTGTGCTTTGACGGACACTAAATAACTTGCCCAGCTACAGCAGTAACGACAGATTTAGCTGGATATAAATTTGAGGCCTAGTATTTAGGCGCTGGGTGACAGGTATAGGTTTACTGACAGAATTAGACTTGGAAATGCACAGTAGCGGGTGTGTGAAGTTATTCTGAATGACCCTATGTGCACCTTGAATATGATATACCCTTTTAGGGATAGATTTCAAATAGCTCTGATACAGCAGAAACCACTAAATTATGAAATTGCTAAATTGGGAATTGTATTTCAACCCAGAACAAAAACTGTGCTTTGACGGACACTAAATAACTTGCCCAGCCACAACAGTACAGCAGTAACGACAGATTTAGCTGGATATAAATTTGAGGCCTAGTATTTAGGCGCTGGGTGATAGGTATAGGTTTACTGACAGAATTAGACTTGGAAATGCACTGTAGCGTGTGTGTGAAGTTATTCAGAATGACCCTATGTGCATATGGAATATTTTATACCCTTTTAGGGATAGATTTCAAATAGCTCTGATACAGCAGAAACCACTAAATTAGGAAATTGCTAAATTGGGAATTGTATTTTAACCCAGAACAAAAACTGTGCTTTGACGGACACTAAATAACTTCCCCAGCCACAACAGTACAGCAGTAATGACAGATTTAGCAGGATATAAATTTGAGGCCTAGTATTTAGGCGCTGGGTGACAGGTATAGGTTTACTGACAGAATTAGACTGGGATATGTACAGTAGCGTGTGTGTGAAGTTATTCAGAATGACCCTATCAGCACCTTGATTCTGATATACCCTTTTAGGGATAGATTTCAAATAGCTCTGATACAGCAGAAACTACTAAATTAGGAAATTGCTAAATTGGGAATTGTATATCAACCCAGAACAAAAAATGTGCTTTGACGGACACTAAATAACTTGACCAGCCACACCAGTAACGACAGATTTAGCTGGATATAAACTTGAGGCCTAGTATTTAGGCGCTGGGTGACAGGTATATGTTTACTGACAGAATTAGACTGGAATATGGCCAAAAAATAACCACACTATTGATGGTTAAATGCACTTGGTGTGACAGCTTGACCAACCACACTACTGAGGGTTAAATGCACTTGGTGACAGGCGCAGCTTGCCCTGATGTAGTATATGGCCAAAAAATAAACAGACTATTGCTGGTTAAATGCACTTGGTGTGACAGCTTCACCCTGATGTAGGCTTTAGCCAAAAAACAACCACACCATTGAGGGTTAAATGCACTTGGTCGCAGCTTGTGCTGGCGCACCACAAGACACAAAATGGCCGCCAATCACCCCAGAAAAAAGTGACTTACAAACAGTCTGAGCAGCCTAAAAACAGTGAGCAATTGAGTATCAGCAGCTCAATGATCCACAGCTGCAGATCGATCAATTAATCAAGTCCTTTGGAGGAGTTTATCTGCCTAATCTCGCCCTACTGTCGCAGCCGCAACCTCTCCCTATGCTGATCAGAGCAGAGTGACGGGCGGCGCTATGTGACTCCAGCTTAAATAGAGGCTGGGTCACATGGTGCTCTGGCCAATCACAGCCATGCCAATAGTAGGCATAGCTGTGATGGCCTCTTGGGGCAAGTAGTATGACGCTTGTTGATTGGCTGCTTTGCAGCCTTTCAAAAAGCGCCAAGAAAGCGACGAACACCGAACCCGAACCCGGACTTTTACGAAAATGTCCGGGTTTGGGTCCGTGTCACGGACACCCCAAAATTCGGTACGAACCCGAACTATACAGTTCGGGTTCGCTCATCCCTAGGTGTAACCTAATTTACACAAAAAATAAAATAAAACAAAAAAACTGTGTTGCTACCTCCTCCCCCGCCGCTTCCACTTATACCGCTACATCCACCGCCTCCTCAACCTTCTACTCCATATGGATCTTCACCTCCTAGATCAAGATTATTATTTTTACGTATTTTATGTTATTTTAAGTCATTTCACTAATTTGTCTGATACATTTTTGGGTGACATATCCCAAATATTGGGCTGTGATATACTCCTGCTCTACATAGTGGACAGGGAAATACATTTCACTAATTCGTCTGTTACATTGTTGTGTGACAGTCACCTATTTTTGGCTGTGATATACCCCAGCTCTACATTGTGGACAAGGAAATACATTTCACTAATTCGTCTGCTACATTGTTGTGTGACATTCACCAATTTTTGGCTGTGATATACCCCTGCTCTACATTGTGGACAGGAAAACACATTTCATTACTTTGTCTGTTATATTGTTGTGTGACATTCACCAATTTTTGGCTGGGATACACCCCTGCTCCACACAGTGGACAGGGAAATAAATTTCACTAATTCGTCTGTTACATTGTCAGGTGAAGCTAAACAATTTTTGGCTGTGATATATTCCTGCTCTACATTGTGGATAGAAAAATTAATTTCAATAATTTATCTGTTACATTGTTGTGTGACATTTATCAATTTTGGCTGTGATATACTCCTGCTCTACCTAGTGGACAAGGAAATACATTTCACTAATTTGTCGGTTACATTGTTGGGTGACAATTGCTCATCTTTTGAGCTAGAAAGTACATTTGGGGCCTACACTGCATTTAGGACAGTACAAATGGTGAGGCCAGAACAACTACAGACGATAGTAGATTGGGTGGCTGACAGTGCCTCCAGTTCCTTCACATTGTCTCCCACCCAGTCCCCTGCTGAAAGATCAGAGTTGGCACCTACAGTCCATGGCCATCTGTCTTTCAACTTACCCCCTTGCAAATCAGGCAATCTGAGCTCCAAGTCATGAATCAGTCTCTTATGCTGTTTGATGACTCTGCTCGCAGGGTTTCCGTTGGCCATACACATAGCCCTGCACCAGAAGTGGAAGAGATTGAGTGAACTGATGCTCAACCACTTTTGTTTCAGAATTGGGTAAGACCACGGCAGCACGTCTCTGATGATGATGAAACACAGGTGCCAACTGATGTGGCTTTCTGAGGTCTGCAGACCCACAAGGAGGCCAGGGGTAAACAGTGGGTGGAAGATGATGTGGAGAATGATGAGGTACTAGACCCCACATGGAATCAAGGTCATGCGAGTGACGTGTGCAGTTTGGAGGAAGAGGAGGTGGTCACACAGAGGCATCAGCACAGCAAAAGAGGGAGCAATGTGCAAAAGTGTCTGTTACATTTTTGGGTGACATTTTACCATTTTTGCCGTGAATAAACCACTGCTCTGCATACGTGACAGGGAACTAATTTAAAAAAAATCATCTGTTACATTCTCAGGCAACATTTTACAATGTTTGCCATATACAAACACCTGCTCTGCATAGGGGACAGGGAACTAACTTTTGTAAATTCGTCTGTTCAATTGGTGGGTGACATGAACCCAGTTTTGCCGTGAATAAACCCCTGCTCTGCATAGTTGACAGGGACCGAATTTTTTTAAAATCGTCTCTTCCATTGGTGGGTGACATTAACCCATTTTTACAGATGAAAAACCCCTGCTCTGCATAGGTGACATGAACTTAAATTTCTAAAATTGGTCTTTAATTGACGCTCGCCCCCTCCTTTCATTCGATCCTTCTGCTTTAACAACTTGTCCCACATTTCCGCTCAATCACATGTCAGCCATTGACCTCCATTGGATGTGGTATCACTTTCTCACGCTCCCTCTCTGGCATGGAACACTGATTCCCCGTTACCAGTGATCACCATGGTAGGCGCATAAACGAACATCGAAAGTTGATAGAGAAGATATTCGTGGATGTCACGGGAACGTGCGATCAGGCAGAAGTTATCTAGAGTCAACACAGCCGTAGCAGGGCCTCTTCTATCTAACGCTTCCAAATCCAAAATACCCCAGTGACATACCCTGTATTTTTTTTTATTAATCATTCCAATAACAGGGCATCTTAAGGGTCCTGTACTGTTATTTATCGTCATTACCTCCCCGAGTCGGGAGTGTGTAATTGCCACGTGCCCATCCTTTACTTGGATGCTTCTGCTTCAATAACTTGTCCCACATTTCCGCTCGATCACATATCAGCCATTGACCTCCCTTGGATGTGGTATCCCTTTTTCAGGCTACTTCTCCCGCATGGAACCCTGATTCAACGTTACCCATGATCACCATGATAGGTGCATAAAAGAACATCGAAAGTTTATAGGGAAGATATCCAATTGGATCATTGACATCACGGGGACGTGCGAATTGGTGGAGCAGTATGTGTGCAGACACCTACGCGTACTGACTGATGGGTCTGCCCCCTTCAACTTCTGGGTCTCCAAATTGGGCATATGGCCTGAGCTTGCCCTTTACACCTGTAGGTGCTGGCCTGCCTTGCAGTAAGTGTATTGTCTGAACATTTGTTTAGCACAGCAGGAGGGGGTTATCAAAGAGAAGCGCAGCCGCCTGTCCACAACCAATGTGAACAAGCTCACATTCATTAAAATGAATCAGGCAGGGATCCCACAGGACTTGTCCGTACCTTGTGCAAAATAGACATGTATACCGGCCTCACCCAGCCATTGTTGTACTCCAGCGCATTTGCTCTATGTTTTTTTTTATATTTCCAAATGTTTTGGGGTCTACCCAAATTTGAACAAAAAAATAAAATAAAAAACAAAACAAAAAAACAGTGTTGGCTACCTCCTCCTCCTTCACCGCCGCTTCAAGCTACACCGCCACCTCCACTGCCTCCTCAACATCCGACTCCATATGGACCTCCTCCTCCTAGATCAAGATTATTATTTATTATTTTTATATATTTTATGTTATTTGAAGTCATTTCCCTATCCACATTTGTTTTCAGAGCACTTGCCATGCTCTTAACCACATTTTGCTGCCATTTGAAGCCCTCTAGCCCTTTCCATTACATTTTTAGAGCCATTTTAGTGCTCCAAAGTTCGGGTCCCTATTGACTTCAATGGTGTTCGGGGTCAAGTTCGGGTCCCAAACTTGAACTTTTTTGTGAAGTTCGGCCGAACCCGAACATCCAAGTGTCCGCTCAACTCTACTGGTGAAGCTAGAAAGACCAATGACAGGCAAACTGTGGCCAGCAGGCTGCCTGTTTAAAGGATAACTGTCACACTTAGACCCTAATTTCAATTTTCATATATGTAGTTACTACTAACATGATATTCCAGAATCAGTTACTATTAGACTGACTCACCCCATATTTAACAAGATTCAGCCCTTAGCAACCAGTCTGCATAAAACTGCAATTTCACTATTCAGTTAAGATGGCCACCACTGCCCTCATCCTGAGGCTAATCCCGCCTGCCCTCACTAGCCAGTAACAATAGCCCCCCAAAAGTGTCAGTAACCAGAGCCCTCCCCCTAAAGGGTTAATCTCCTGCAGCACAAAGGGGTCCTCTTACCACACATTGCTTTCATTTATACACTGAGCAAACGACAGATCTCCCTTCCCTGGTCTGCGCTGCTTCAACTCTGCCTTCTCCAGCTCTGCTGAGTGAGGGAGCGTCTGCCAAGCGCAGGGACAGGGAGAAGTGCATACAGCCCAGGCACTGTTATCAGCTGCTGGGGAGGAAATATATGTTGAATCAGAATTTCATGGTGTCAACAAATCCCCAAAAAGTTGGGACAAGGCCATTTTCACCACTGTGTGGCATCTCCCCTTCTTCTTACAACACTCAACAGACGTCTGGGGACCGAGGAGACCAGTTTCTCAAGTTTAGAAATAGGAATGCTCTCCCATTCTTGTCTAATACAGGCCTCTAACTGTTCAATCGTCTTGGGCCTTCTTTGTTGCACCTTCCTCTTTATGATGCGCCAAATGTTCTCTATAGGTGAAAGATCTGGACTGCAGACTGGCCATTTCAGTACCCGGATCCTTCTCCTACGCAGCCATGATGTTGTGATTGATGCAGAATGTGGTCTGGCATTATCTTGTTGAAAAATGCGGGGTCTTCCCTGAAAGAGATGACGTCTGGATGGGAGCATATGTTGTTCTAGAACCTGAATATATTTTTCTGCATTGATGGTGCCTTTCCAGACATGCAAGCTGCCCATGCCACACGCACTCATGCAACCCCATACCATCAGAGATGCAGGCTTCTGAACTGAGCGTTGATAACAACTTGGGTTGTCCTTGTCTTCTTTGGTCCGGATGACATGGCGTTCCAGATTTACAAAAAGAACTTTGAATCGTGACTCGTCTGACCACAGAACAGTCTTCCATTTTGCCACACTCCATTTTAAATGATCCCTGGCCCAGTGAAAACGCCTGAGCTTGTGGATCTTGCTTAGAAATGGCTTCTTCTTTGCACTGTAGAGTTTCAGCTGGCAACGGCAGATGGCACGGTGGATTGTGTTCACTGACAATGGTTTCTGGAAGTATTCCTGAGCCCATTCTGTGATTTCCTTTACAGTAGCATTCCTGTTTGTGGTGCAGTGTCGTTTAAGGGCCCGGAGATCACGGGCATCCAGTATGGTTTTACGGCCTTGACCCTTACGCACAGAGATTGTTCCAGATTATCTGAATCTTCGGATGATGTTATGCACAGTTGATGAGGATAGATGCAAAGTCTTTGCAATTTTTCGCTGGGTAACACCTTTCTGATATTGCTCCACTATCTTTCTGCGCAACATTGTGGGAATTGGTGATCCTCTACCCATCTTGGCTTCTGAGAGACACTGCCACTCTGAGAAGCTCTTTTTATACCCAATCATGTTGCCAATTGATCTAATTAGTGTTAATTGGTCTTCAAGCTCTTCGTTATGCTCAAATTTACTTTTTCCAGCCTCTTATTGCTACTTGTCCCAACTTTTTGGGGATTTGTTGACACCGTGAAAGTTTGAATCAACGTATTTTTCCTTTAAAATGATACATTTACTCGGATTAAACGTTTGATCTGTCATCTACGTTCTATTACAAATAAAATATTGACATTTGCCATCTCCACATCATTGCATTCAGTTTTTATTCACAATTTGTTTAGTGTCCCAACTTTTTGGGAATCCGGTTTGTAATAAATTGTTTAATAAATTTAATAATAACATAAAAAATGTTTCTTAGGAGAGAATCGGCCAGTCTTCAGCTTATTCAAAGATGTGGAGGGTGTTGCGATGGAAAAAGCATTCCAAAAAAATACACCTGGAGCCGAATCCTGTCAAGATTGATGCAATTGCGGTATTGGCTGCTCATCCAGCTAGATACTTTTGGGGAAACCTGCCTGCCATGCTTAGGCCCTTTACTAGCGACAGACCATGAGAATAAGACAAAGCTTGTTCTTTTCTGTACATTGAATGAATAATTTTTGGGGCCTGTACTCCACTGGCCTAAAGTAAAATTGATATCTAATGACCGTCTAATATACCTCCAGCCACATAATCACTTGATGTTTTCTATCCGGTGAAAACCTGTCATCACCAGATCTTTGAGAAGTTCTGTTAGACGTTCTTCAGTACCTCCTGCATGATCTTCTTTTGTTTTGCTTTCGTTTTGACATCTCTCCTCCCTCTCCCAGCTGTCATCTATTAGCAGCGATTGCCTCCCTATATATCTCTTCCCCATACTGCCTTACCTTGCGGTTTATACAACTTCCTGGATTGTGCTGAAGCTAGAAGCTGTTACTGCTGCATCCATAAGATAAGTTTGTTTCTTTATTTCTGTTTTCCTGTGGGCTTGATCCTAGGTGACCCTGACTCCCTCCGTATTAAGTGTAGGGAGCCGGTGGTCGTGTCCCCTCACTATTATAGGGTGTTCAGGTTTTATACAGTCGAGGAATGAGGGTATGCAATTATCTGCCATAGAGATTTTTGCATAGGCTGAGCAGTAAGGGAGAGTGCTAGGGCTGTTACAAGGCTTACCCTTTTGTTCCTTAGTTTTGGATCAAGTCAGTCGAATCTTCATTTGTGTCTTCTAGCTTTCTGTAACACCATCCGTGACACTAACGTTAGGGGCCTGTACTCCCGTGGCCTAAAATAAAAAAATTCTAGGCTCCAGCAGGGCACATTTTTTAGAGTGAGCCCGCCGCTAACTTGCGTTTCGAGAACATTTGATCGCGTTCGCGCAATCACGTTTGCGAACCGTCCCAACCGATGTTCGTCCATCACTAGTATGGGGTGTTTTTGTAAACTACAGAATCAGGGCATTAAATATTGAGTTTTGTTTGGCTGTTAACCCTTGCTTTGTAAGCGGAAAAAATAGATTAAATTGAAAATTTGCCAAAAAATGTAAATTCTGAAATTTCATCTCCACATTCCATTAACTCTTGTGGAACACCTTAAGGGTTAACAAAGTTTGTAAAATCAGTTTTGAATACCTTGAGGGATGTATTTTCCAAACTCGCCAACTTTTTGGGCGTTTCTACTCTAGGGTTGCATCAGGGGGGGTTTCAATTGGGACATGGTGTCAAAAAACCAGTCCAGCAAAATCTGCCTTTCAAAAACCATATGGCCTTATTTTCCTTCTGCACCCTGCCGTGTGGCCATACAGCAGTTTAAAACCACATATGGGGTGTTTCCGTAAACTGCAGAATCAGGGCAATAAAGATAAAGTTTTGTTTGGCTGTTAACCCTTGCTTTGTTAGCAGAAAAAAAAATGATAAAAATGGACAATATGCCCAAAAAAGTGAAATTCTGAAATTTCATCTCCATTTTCCATTCATTCTTGTGGAACACCTAAAGGGCTAACAACGTTTGTAAAATCAGTTTTGAATACCTTGAGGGGTGTAGTTTCTAAAATTGGGTGGATTCTATTATGTAAGTCTCACAAAGTGACTTCAGACCTGAACTGGTCCTTAAGGCTCCATTCACACGTCCGCAATGTGTTTTGCGGATACACGGAGACACGGATCCGCAAAACACGGAAAGCGGCAATGTGCGTTCCGCATTTTGCGGACCGCACATTGCCTACATAATAGAATATGCCTGTTCTTGTCCGCAATTGCGGACAAGAATAGGACATGTTCTATTTTTTTGCGGAAACGGAAGCACGGATGCGGAACTGCGGATCCGCAAATGTGGATGCGGACAGCACATTCCGTCCTCATAGAGAATGAATGGGTCCGCACCCTTTCCGCAAAATTGCGGAAAGGATGCGGACCCATTTTGCGGACGTGTGAATGGAGCCTAAAAGGTGGGTTTTGGAAATGTTCAGAAAAATTCTAACGTCCCCCAAAAATAAAATTACATTCACAAAATGATCCAAATATGAATTAGACATATGGGGAATGTAAAGTAATAACTATTTTTGGAGGTATTACTGTCTATTCTAAAAATAGAGAAATAGAAATTTGGAAATTTGCTAATTTTTCCAACTTTTTGGTAAATTTGGTATTTTTTTTATAATTAAAAATGAAATATTTTGACTCAATTTTATCACTGTCATGAAGTACAATATGTGTCTCAGAATGGCTTGGATAAGTAAAAGCATTTTAAAGTTATTACCACATAAAATGACACGTCAGATTTTCAACAAATGGCTCTGTCAGGAAGGGGGAAATGGCCCGGATGTAAAGTGGTTAAATATCAGAAATAAGGGTCTGTCTATGACATTACTTAATTCTCTTAGGATACATCTGGTTCCATCGATTTTTCTGTTTTAATCTTTTTAAGACACCGCTATACTTCTTCCTGGATCAGACAGGACACTTTTAGGCTACTTTCACATTGGTGTTTTGGCTTTCTGTTTGTGAGATTCGTTCAGGGCTCTCACAAGCGGTCCAAAACGGATCAGTTTTGCCCTAATGCATTCTGAATGGAAAAGGATCCGCTCAGAATGCATCAGTTTGCCTCAGTTTGCCTCTGTTCCATCTCCATTACGCTTTGGTGTCCATCTGACAAAACTGAGCCAGACACAATCTGGCACAATAGAAAACAGATCCGTCCTCCATTGACTTTCAATGGTGTTCAAGACAGATCCTTCTGGGCTATGTAAAAGATAATACAAACGGATCCGTTCTGAACAGATGCAGATGGTTGTATTATCTGAATGGATCAGTCTGTGCAGATCCATGACAGATCCGCACCAAACATGAGTGTGAAAGTAGCCTTAATGGGAAATTTACTTTTATATTCTGCATTTCATCTGCGTAAGACACTATCCTGTTTTGAGGTCCACTGGGGCCCCCAGGAATTCTTGTGGGGCTCGGCCTGTGGTGGACCCCATTGGAGTAGCAGGACAGGTCACGCATGTGCCTGCGGAATCTTCAGTTCCGACTCCTTTGCGGGCGGACACGGTTCCCACGTCTGTGCCGACGCAATTGCGTATCCATACTAGGCCGCTTGAGCATCCGCATGCACGCTTGAGAGGAGGTTCGCAAAGGGTTACGCAGCTGAACGTACGTGAATCTTATTTGCTACGCTGGCCGCTGACGGGGAATATACCTGTACATAAACTCTAGTAGATTAGAGGGCAGGCATTAGTGTCAGGGATTAGGATAATCATATGGCCTATGAGGAATAGACACATGGCACTCTGATGGGCTAGCAGGTGTGTAAGAGGTGATCTCCCTGGCTGGTCAGTGCCCACTGTTGTTTTGACAACCTCGGTGTATGTTGCTGTTCACATTCTTCCAGACTACCTGTGCATGACCTCTGATTATCTCAATCCATCTCTATAGACTGCCTGTGGGAAACTTCTATGCAGAAAAGTTTGGCTCGTGTTGGACCTCGGATCGGACCCTGGAAATTTCTTGTCCCTAGGTACTACGTTACACTGACTATTTCTGTGCATGTGAACTTTGGCCTGGTCTGGCTGTCCCTTGTGAGTTTTCCTGCACAAGTTATTATTTGGATTGATTACCTGCATATGATTTCTGGTCTGGACTGTACTGCCGTCATTTAATAAATCCACCATGGTTTAAACTTTGTCTGGTTGTTTGATGTTCTGCACCATTACAATCTGACAGTTTATTTTCTTCAGTGAAGTTTATTTTCTTCAGTGAAGTTTATTTTCTTCAGTGAATACAGTGGAGAAAAAAATATTTAATAGCTTTGCTTTCTCCCCATCGCCCTCTGCAACTCCCCCCTCACTTTGTAAGGACCGACACCTTCAGATTTTAGGGTTAGTTTTACTCTCTTTGGCAATTAATCATCCAGCTTGTAGTTTGGCTGCTTTTATTGGTCTTTTACATATTCAATTTTTTTCCTTATAGTTTTTCCATGCTTCCTCGTTACCCTCCTGTTTTAGTGATTTAAATGCCTTCTTTTGTCAGTTATTGCTTTCTTTACATTTCTATTTATTCACAGTTTTTTTCTTGTTCCTTAACCCTTTATTCCCATAAAGTTTGTACCTCTCACAATTACATTTTAGTATGCCTTTAAAAATATCCCATTTTGTGGGTGTATTTTTATTTTTGAGGACTTTGTCCCAGTTAGTTGGCCAAATTTAGCTTTTTCAAAGTTTGGCATTTTTGTTCCTCACTGAAGAAACACTCTTTTGAATGACAATTGGAAGGTTATTACTTTATGGTCACTATTTCCCAGGTGTCCCCCAACCTGCACATCTGTTGTTCTGTCGAGTCTATTGGTTAGTACTGGCTGTCCAGTGTGGCTGTCCCTCTAGTCGGGTCCTGAACCAGTTGGGAAAGGCAATTGTCTTTGGTTATTGCTAAGAACCTGTTTCCTTAGTTTCTCAGTCTATATATGGGTAGTTGAAGTCCTCCATAATAACGACCTTATGATTTGCTTCCCCATCTATTTTGTTTATAAGCAGATTTTCTGTAGACTCTGGTATATTAGGTTATAATAAACTCCTATTAATATTTTATTGTTTTTAGCTCCATGTATCTCTACCCACAGTGACTCCACATGTTCATGTCCCTCACTTATATCTTCACGGAGTGTGGGCTTTAGACTGGACTTTACATAAAGGCAGACCCCTCCTCCTCTCCTGTTTTGATGATCCTTTCTAAACAGACTGTAACCCTGTACGTTAACCACGCAGTCATAGCTATTATCCAGCCATGTCTCAGTTATTCACACTATGTTATAGTCCTTCTCACTCCAGTATTGAGATCTGTCATAAGGGCTCAATACCGGAAAAAAAATGCTTCATTTTTTTCCCCATTCATTGTCAATGGGGACAAAACTGGACAGAACGTAATGCTCCAAAATGCATTCCGTTTAGTTGCATTCCCTTACCGGAGAGCAAACGCTAACATGTTGTAGTTTGCTTTCTGTCCTGGGATGCGGAGCGATGCGAATCTGGCATGACCCCCAATGCAAGTCAATAGGGACGGATCCGTTTTCTCTGACACAATAGAAAACTGACTTGTCCTCCATTCACTTTCAATAGAGTTCATGAAAGATCCGTCTTGGCAATGTTAAAGATAATACAACCGGATCTGTTCAAAATGGATGTCGATGGTCTTATTATCAGTAATAGAAGCGTTTTTGATGAACCATGCAGGATCCAGTAAAAATGCTACTGTGAAAGTAGCCTTAAGAGGTTTATGTGTATTTTTTTTTACCTTACACCTTTCCTTCTGAATTGTTCTAGTCCTTCCTTCCATTTCTCCCCCAGTTACATTACCTTGGTCCAGGTCTTTAGCTGCACTATTTTACCCTCCTATAGCATAATTACCCTACCCCTTGTCCCTAGTTTAAACACTCCTTAAATCTTCTAGCCATCTTCTCCCCCAAAACAGCTGCCCTTTCCCCATTGAGGTGCAGCCCATCCCTACAATAGAGCCTGTAGCCGACAGACATCAGCCCAGTTCTCCAGGAACTCAAACCCCTCCTTCCTACACCAGTTCTTGAGCCATTTGTTAACCTCCCTAATCTCCCGCTGCCTTTGCTGTGTGGCTTGTGGTGCAGGCAGTATTTCGGAAAATCCTAAAATCCCTAAAATCATTTTTAAGGATTCTCCACCTACCTCTAACTTTGTCATTGGTTTTGATATGGACCATGACTGCTGAATCTTCTCCAGCCCCTCCCAGTAATCTGTCAACCCGATCAGCGATGTGTCAAACTCGAGTGCCAGGAAGACAACACACCGTTTGACGATCCTGGTCTTTGTGACAGATCGTCCTATCTGTACTCCTAATAATTGAGTCTCCCACTACCAGCATCTGTCTGGCTTGCCCTGGTCCCCTGCTTATTGGAGTTTACATTCCCCTGACTGGAAGAGTAAGTGTCCAGCCTCAGCAGTGATCTCCCTGAACTGACAACCCCCTCATCTGCCAACCTTGGAAACTTGTTGGGGTGTGTCAGATCAGGGCTAGCCTCCCTGGCACTCTTACCTTTACCCCGCTTTCTAACTGTTACCCAGCTAGCTACCTCACTTTCCTGAGCCTCCATGCTACCACCCTCCTCTACATCTACCCCATAGAGTGCCTGCTCAGTAAGCAGCAAACTCTGTTCCAACATGAAAAAATGTGGAACATTTCAAGGGGTATGAATACTTTTTCAAGGTACTATATGTTTTTAAGTGCACAATTGATGTATTGATGTACTCCACTGACTTTAGTGCGAATAATAATGTAGGAAACTGCATATTTCTCTCCTAAAATGTCTCTTCTGATGTCAATTGGAACTGGATTGCATATCTTATACAAAATTGAGGGCCTCATTAGTGGCAATTTGTTTATGAAGGCAATAACCATAACATCATGCTATGAGAATGTAGGAGGAAACTGGATACGGAGACAAATCCCAAATCAGAAAGCTTTAAAAGCTATGTACACCTTCAGAGGCTATTTTTGTTTATGATTACATTTTACTGTGAAGGTTCTCATTTATAATTTTACTAATTTTTGGCTAAAAATCCTATTTTCAGTTGGCCTTTATTAAAAATATTGAGCCATTCTGTCACAAAGGGTTAACTGTTTGTCTAACTGTGTGACTGGTACTTTCACTTTCGCTTTGTGCTGGTCATCTAATAACCCTTAACTAAGATGTCATAAATTTAAGCCACACTCTTATCAGTAATATAAGAATTGAGCGTTAATGAGTGTTTATAAGGTCAAAAAGCAGAGATAAGGAGCCCGTCAGCTCCCTTAATGACGGAAAAGACTGAAAATCCAGAGCTATCCATCAGCTATGTACATAAAAAAAGAGTTCCATGCTTTTAATAATGTCAAAATGAAAAAATAAGTACAATACAATAAGAAAATTGCCCCCAAAGGTGTACATAGCCTTTAATTATGAATTGGCAATAAAGATATAATGCAAATCAATCAAATTTAAAATAAGGATCTCCGGTGTTGGACGGTTAAATACCACAAAGCCACCCTGCCACTGTGACACCCAGACATATTCACATAAAGAACGTTTGTGCTTGGAGGTCAGTGTAAGCAGTACTACTCATGTTGTACTGTGTTCATAGTGGTAAATCCAGGTTACATATTCTCTTTTTAAAAGTTAGATGGATAGAAGTAATTGCATTTCCATGTGTCTAATCCACTTTTATTATTTTTTTGGCAAAATATATTTTCATTATTTGAATGAAAAACTAACTTTGCAGCAAAATATGTATTTTTTTACAAACAAAAAAACTGTCATGCTGTCTTCTCTGATGCTTTTTCTGTGAGTTCAGTTCAGGATAAATAATTTAACTGATTTCCTTGGAACTATCTAAAGGGTTTCTATGCTTATGTGAAAGCAAGCAAGTAATATGCTAAGTATTCATTGCAATTAGCTGACAATGCACAAAATGGCAGGTTGGTTTCTTCCCCATAATTAGGGAAACCTAAGGTGTAGTTATATGTGGAAGGCACTGTTGTCTCCTTTATCAATTTCATTGTCAGTATTATGCACGGTAGCCTATTTTGTGTTTTGTACCAGGGTGCGTAACAAATTGTATGTTTTAGGATCCATACTTTTCTCAGCTTCAGTAATCTATTCTAAAAAGAACCCTCATGTGTCATGGTTTTGCCCCAAGACAAGAATAGTGTAGTGATCATGCATTAGACATAAGCTACAGACTCATCCCATCAATGATTACAAATGGAGCATTAATATTTTAGTAAATAACTATCTACCTTTTAGTGAGAATGCACATATTCTTATTAAGGTATTTCTTCCCAGAAAAAGCTACTAGCAAATAAAATGAGAAAATATTATATTTGTCCTCTAATTGCACAAAAGAAAGGTCTAAGATGTCCAGTGAAAAAAATATCAAATACATCAAGATTGGCTCAGAAATTAAATAGTTATTATTAATAGTTATAGTTAGATAGGCACATTGCTAAAACTGAAAAAAAAAATTTTTTTCCTTTCTTATCAATTTTTGTTTCTATTACAAAAGGTTTCAAGACAAATTATTTCTAAAACCATTCCCGTATGCTTGTACCCTGAAAATGGACGCTATCTATGTAATTTATCTACTCGATGGGCCTACCGCAAATGACTGGAGTGCATTTTGGATTTTGGCAGCCTATTTTTCTATTGCTGGTTCTATAGCACCGTACTGCCAGAAAAATCTTGTATAGGGCCAAAATGTTACAAGCCCTTTTAAAGTGACTTTTTTACATTGTTACCCTAAGGCAGGGATACCCAACCTGCCGTCCTCCAGCTGTTGCAAAACTACAACTCCCAGTATGCCTTTGCAGCCTACAGCTATCAGGACACCTACAGCTATCAGGACATGCTGGGAGCATCCCTGCCCTAAGGTATTCATCTTGGTGAAATTTGGACACCTTAAGGCCCCCTGCACTCGAACGTGCGTGGCCCGTGCTGCAAATTGTGGGCCGCAATGCACGATCGCCAGCCGTACGTCAGCCGCATCGGATCGCGGACCCATTCACTTGAATTGGTCCGCGATCTGGCCATTCCGCAAAAAGATAGGATATGTTCTATCTTTTTGCGGAACGGAAGTATGGGACAAAACCCCATGGAAGTACTCCGTAGTGCTTCCGTAGGGTTCCGTTCCGTGCTTCCGTTCCGACCATTCCGCATCTCTGGATTTGCGGACCCATTCAAGTGAATGGGTCGGCATCCGTGATGCAGAATGCCCACGGAACAGCACCCGTGTATTGCGGTCCGCAATACGGCAACGGGGTGCACACGTTCGTGTGCAGGGGGCCTAAGGGTTTTTTGACATTTGTTTTAGAAATGAAAAATAAATAAATATGTGTTTGTATATTTTACGCAGAAACACCCCTGCTATACAGCATACAGCTAAAACAAATACATAGATTTTTTAAAATAAAAAAAACGTGTATGTTTGTATATTTTATACATAGAAATTTCACTATACTATTGCTAAAACTAATAAATATATAAATATAATAAATATATTGTTTTTTATTTTATTTTTTTATGAACAAAAAAGGGGTGAGAAGTTTGTATGCGTGTGTACATAGTCTGCTATACTATTGCTAATACTAGTAACTATTGCTCTAACTTAATATATATTTTCTGTATTTCTCTTTTTATTAATTGTTTTTATTTTTTAATTAATTATTTTGTCACTTTTTAATTATTTTTTTAAGTGTATTAACCCCTTCCTGCCACAGTCATGGCAGGAAGGGGTGAATTTCACAGCCTGAAGGCTGACAGTAAATTTTACAGCCAGCAGGTTGTGCTCTTACATAAGGAAAAGTGCACCCTGCTGGCTTTTACATTTTACACTCTAATAGATGCTTGTAGTGAGGTATTGCAAGGATCTATCACAGCCAGACCACTCCAGCTGGCTGCCGGCAGATTGCTATGAAACCTGATGCTTTTATAAGTTGGGTTAGCTAGGAGTCTAATACCGCACATATAAAGTTGTGCGGTGGTAGGCAAGTAGTTAACAGCCTATATGTGAATATTCCATGTAATTTTTATTTAAAAAAAGATGGTTTTCCTAATATAATTTTTTTAAACTTGCTTACTGTATTCTACTTCCTGTCCTGGCTGTTAAACTTCCTCTTTGTTTGGACTTTCACTCCCCCTAGAGATGGAAAGGGGCTGAGTGACTCAATTGAAGCATTCGACATTACACTGATAGGTGCAATACTCTTCTATAAACCTCTTTATCTAGGTTTATCGAGAGAACAATAGATCTGTCATACTGCTATCCAAATTCTACAATCTACTATTTTACTAACAGATAGCATTTTTCTCTCACAACAGCAGTAAACTCACAATTTGCTACCTATCTATACAGGAGTTGTACCTCTCTGACTCCTGACTCCTACAGAATGACAATATTTTCTATTTAAAATAAAGTAATTTTTATTTTACTGCTGAGATGCAAAACAAAAGGCCAAACATTCTTTAAAAAAGTGTTTTCTTATTAGAATATAACATCCCCCATATAAAACTTAATGATAGGAAGAGTTAGGATAACAATGTGGGTCAGGTTGGTCATATGCAATGGCAGGGCACCTACTGTAACATGTCAAAGATGTCCATCAATGCCTTGCATATGTTTTCTCAGTTTATGATTAATCATGGCCTATACTACTCTCCAAGCTTTCTATATAAAATAGAAGTATGAAGGAATTTGGATTGCCCTAAATGTGCATAGACAGACAGATGCTGATCTGGCTCACCTGCTCTGGTGGTGTCCAACATTATTTAGATATTGGACTGAGATTAAAGATTATATTAATGTGATCTTAAAGGGGCTGTCTCATCATAGACAATGGGGGCATATCACTAGGACCCGAACCGATATCAGGAACGGAGACCCACAAGGTGGTAGCTGAAGGACTCCGATCCAGCCACCACCAAGTCGGCTGATTGTAATATGATTACATGAGAGAATGTACATGTATACTTTTATTATTGCAACTTTCTTCAATAAAAAGACAATTATACAAAAAGAAGTGAATGGGAGCGCACAGCGCATGACCGGCCACTGCTCCCATTCACTTCTATGGGCTCGACGGAAATAGCCGAGCCAGCACTCGGCTAGTTTTCGCCGGCCCCATAGAAAATAAATAGAGGGCGGCGGCGCATGTGCAGTGCGCCCTCCTTCACTTTCAGGGCTCCGTTCTCTATATAGGTGCAGGACCCAGAGGTGGGACCCACACCTATAAGACAATTGGGGCATATCCTAGCGATATGCTCCTATTGTCTATGATGAGACAATCCCTTTAAAGGACAAACTAAAGCATGATCCTTTGTTTTTGTATTGGGTGATTTGAAGGTGGATACATTGAAATATAAGATAAATTATACGTTTGTCTTCCAGTTATTGTTCCTGAGTTGTCTTTGTATCTTACATAAATGGATGTAAGAAGGGACCCCCAGTTTCAAACACTGGAAACGTCAGGTTGCTAGGATGATGCAATTTGAAAAATACTATGTAACATGAACCCCATAGCCAGTTGGCTAGCTAAAAAATTAGATAGGTACATTTTTATTCCCCTCCAACAGTATGTGCATGCATGGTAATCCTGGCAATGATTTTTGGCACAGCTCTGAGAGCTGACAGTGTGGGAATAAGGTGCAGTAGGAAAATAAACAATAGTGATCTACGATTGTAGTGACAGATTCCATTTATCCACTTGACCACCGCCGCACAACTTTGTACGTCGTGGCGGTAGGCTTTTATCTGTAACCCAACATATAAAATCGTCAGGTTGCAACGCCTTGACTGTGGCAGAAAGGGGTTAATTCACTTAAAAAAGTAAATAAAAGTAAATAAATAAAAAAGTTATAAGAAAATAAAATAAAAATATATATTTATCATATTTACCATATATATTTGTTTTAGCAATAGTATAGTTTAAATTGTATGTGTAAAATATATACAAACATACACACATCTGTTTATTTTAAAAATATAGATATTTGTTTTACCTATATTTTGTATAGCAGGGTTTTTTACTGCGTAAACATAAAAAAATGTCACTTTCAAGTGGCTTGTAACGTTTTGGAGCTGTACAACAGTTTTCTGGCAGTACAGTGCCATAGAACCAGCAATAGAAAAATAGGCCACCAAAATAAAATGCGCTCCAGTCTTTTGAAGTCTTGAGGTGGGCCCAACCAGTAGATAAATTGCATAAATAGCGTTCATTTTCAGGGTACAAGCATACAGGAATGGTTTTAGAAATGTTTTGTCTTTAAACTTTTTGTAATAGAAAAAAAATGGATTGAAATATTTATTTTTCAAAATTTTCAGTTTTTTCCTTAAATATTTGTTTGAAATATTATATCCATCATCTAATGGCACAAAAGAAAGATCTAAGGCATCCCCAGAAAACTAATATCAAATACATGTAGGCTGGCTCAGAAATTATTCAGTTATTTGCCATTAGATAGACCCATTGCTGCAACTAAAAGAAAACGGCCTGGTAAGGAAGGGGGATAAACACTTCGGTAATGAAGTGGTTAAAACTGTAACTCGTAAAACAGAAAATAAATTTATATAATTTTATTAGTACTATATATTGATTGCTAAATTATCTGCCTATACCATAGTATATAGTAACATCTCCAATCATCATCTCCCTGTCTGGCTGGTATAAAAAAAGTTTTTTTTAAATTGCCTACGCAAATACTGTATATTCCCACAATTCAGGAATATGATTCTCCTTTGCCAATCACTAAATTAAAACTTATCCTTTACAGATTTGCATTGTACTAAAATAAGGTGCCTAAAGTCTGTTATTTGCCCATTAACCCTTAAGGACACGGCCATATTTCACCTTAAGGACCAGGCCATTTTTTGCAAATCTAACCAGTGTCACTTTATGTGGTGATAACTTTAAAACGCTTTTACTTATCCAGGCCATTCTGAGACTGCTTTTTGTTACATATTGTACTTCATAACACTGGTAAAATGAAGTAAAAAAAAAAAAAAAACATTTTTATTTATAAAAAAGATACCAAATTTACCAAAAGTTTAAATTTCTTTACTTCTATAATACATAGTAATACCTCCAAAAATAGTTATTACTTTACATTCCCCATATGTCTACTTCATGTTTGGATCATTTTGGGAATGCCATTTTAGTTTTTGGGGAAGTTATAAGGCTTAGAAGTTTAGAAGCAAAACTGAAATAAATAAATAAAAAACTTTTTAGGGACCAGTTCAGGTCTGAAGCCACCCAACAATGACACCATTCTAGAAACTACACCCCTCAAGGTATTCAAAACAGATTTTTACAAACATCAATAACCCTTTAGGTGTTCCACAAGAGTTATTGGCAAATGGAGATGAATTTTTTTAGTTTTTTTGCCAAATTTTCAATTTTAATCAATTTTTTCCACTAACAAAGCAAGGGTTAACAACCAAACAAAACTCTATATTTATTGCCCTGACTCGGCAGTGTACAGAAAAAACCCATATGTGGTCGTACACTACTGTACGGCCACACGGCAGGGCATAGAGGGAAAGGAGTGCCGTGTGGTTTTTGGAAGGCAGATTTTGATGGACTGGTTTATTTACTGAGAAGAAATAAGGGGCAGTAACGTATTATAAAAAACTAAGGTTTATTAGAATAAATTAAGATCCCAAATGGGGAAGACAAGCCCCTACCAGACAAAACAAAACAGACAACAGTATGGGGCCCACGTGGGTGAGTCCCCACAAGGTAGGTTACTCAGACAGAGCTGACCAACAGTTAAACACAAAAATTGGGACCTGAAATAATGCCATAAGGCAGAGTAAAGGGTAGATCTTACCGGGATTGCCAGTCAGGACAGATATACTCCAATGCACAGGAGGTGGAGGAGCTTCTTGTGTTCTGAAACACGTCCTCTTGTCAGTGATACCAGGGTTCCAAGGGGCTACAGGGAAAAATCTATCCCTGTTATGCCCTACTTGGCCTGTGAGTCCCTACGGTATCCTCCTAACACGGGGTCCTGTCCCCGCAAGGGGTGGCCACGTCCGGAATCTAGCCCTATTATGTCGCCTAAGTAGCCCTAAGGGGACAACGGGATGGTCCTGATGATGATAAGGGCTACCAGAGTGAGATGGGGGAAATGGGTATGATATATATGTATAAAGTCCCGTCCCTACGCGTTTCATTATTTCGGGAATATATCAAAGTATAAAGGGTACCTCCACTTTACTAAAAGAGACCCCTTAACTCTTCAGGGGACAGGGGTCAAAAAGTGGAGGATAGTGTCCCCGCTCCTGCCACCGTGCGATGATATATCTAGATCAGAGAGAAACGGAGGGCCTGTTGGTTAAGAAAACCTGACTCGACCGGTGTGGTCCAAATCAGCCCAGATACCTGTGAATAGCAGAATGACAAAGAAAAATCCATTCAAGTACCGAACCTGACATTTGGTCTTTGTAATTGTGTCATATAACTTGTTGGTTTACTCACAGTTCTGATCATGAAGCATAAGGCATAAGAGACAGCGCTCCCAGCCCAATGTGATAAATATCTAGGTTGGAAGGAGGGGTAAGCAGGGGTAGCCCTGTGAGTTGCGCAGACCTGATTGGACTGGTATAGTCCAGATCAGTCCAGATACCTAAGGAAGTAGAATGACAGGAAAAATCTATATATATAATCCGTTCAGGACCTGTGTCTAGCAACAATCCTAGCAGATATGGCAAAAGAATGATGGGTTAACTTATGATTTCCAGCATGGAGCGCGTGTGGCGAATACCATGTGAAGCGGCAGTGCAGATAGACTGACCGCTTGTGTATCGGCGTCTGTCGGCGCTACTGTGAGCGCCAATCAGTTTAAATCAAAGAAGCAGGCTAGCTGTGCGCCTGCGTGAGGAGTGCGGCCGGCGTCATGTGACTATACACATGTCAGATGACGCAACGGTCCGCCTCCATCCTAGCGCATGCGCAGTCATCCAATGAGCAGCCCGGCTGCCGCGCGGTTTCTGTGACGCGGTGATAGACGTCATTGTCCGGACGCGTCATCCTGTATGGGGCGCGGCATCGGCTGTAAGGTGAGGATAGCGGCGGTGGGAGGAGTCGCTTAATAGATACAGACAACTCCTACTACTTCACCTGTGTTGGTGACAAGAAGGTCACCGACACCGTGGGACCTCAAAGAGGGGCATTAAATGACAAGCCGCCCCCTTAGGCCTAGGCAAGGTGTGATTGCCACATTAGGCAATAAGACAATATATAACTGTAATTCATTTGGACCATTAAGAAATGGTAACATCTGAATGGTGCCAACAGCGTATGAATGGGCCCAGATGGAGTGTGATGGCCACTTAGAGACATATAACCATACAAAACTATAAATGATTGAGAACATAAGAGACCCGTTGCGTCAGGTGGTGTCGTCATGAGATTAGCAATGTATACTACGGTCCCAAGGCCAGACGGCCCCTGAGTATGGCGACCGGAGCAAGGCCTTAAGGTCATGAGGCCACAACCACAACCCGAGCAATGCAAAAATTACAAAAATTACAAATAATGCAGTTGGCAGGGGTAGGAGGGCAAGAGTCACCGAGCTGTCCAGCATCCATCACAAATGCTGGTGGAGGGGAAAGGGGTATTGACCCAATCACAGAAAACAGCCGAATTGCAACTGGTCGTTAAGGCCAAGGGGGTTGGTGGTCTTCAGCCTGAAAATCCACCAACACTCTCTCTGGAGAATTCTCCTATCCCAATTCCCTCCGCGTGGTGGCTTCCTGATCACCTCCAGTCCTACAAACCTAATCCCCGATGAACTCCCGTCGTGGGCGGAATGGATGTGTCTCGCTACTGGGGTATCCCTATTGTTGCGGATGTCGCCCAGATGCTCACCTATGCGTACCCGTAGCTCCCTACGGGTCTTACCAACATACCTAATGCCGCACTCACAGGTGAGGAGGTAAACCACGCCTGCGGTGCGGCAATTGATGAAATCCTGTATACGGTGGTCGGGGTACGCGGGGCCAACTGTAACCACTTTGCCCTGGGTGACATATTTGCAGAAACTGCATCTACCGCATTTGAAACATCCATTCACCGGTTGATCCAGCCACGTCTTCTTTTTAGGAGGATTGTAATGGCTATGTACAAATTGATCCCTCAGATTGGTCCCTCTCCTGAAGGTCACTGATGGATAAGGGCTTACAACAGCATTTAAATCTGTATCCATCAGGAGAGTGTCCCAATTACGTGCTAGGATCTCCTTAATTTCTCTAGCGGCTGAATCAAACGTACCGATGATGCGTAACTTATTTTGTTGTGGACCGATTATGGGGCCCACCGTGGGATGTAGGAGTGTGGTACGCGTCTCCTGTCGGGCCCTTTGGTAGGCCTTTCTCAGCGTGTTATCCGGGTAACCCCGTGCCCGGAAGCGCTGTCTGAGCTCGTTTGCCTGTCGTGTAAATTCACGGGGTTCCGAACAATTGCGTCTGAGTCTCAGATACTGGCCAACTGGGATCCCACGTTTAAGTGGGACAGGATGGCAACTGTCCCACCGAAGGAGTGAATTTGTGGATGTTTCCTTGCGGAAAATAGTAGTCTGTAGACCCCCCTTGGTGTCTCTCGAGATACAGATGTCTAAAAAGGGCAAGTTGTTATGTACAATCTCCGACGTAAATCGGAGGTTGATGGTGTTACTGTTAAGCTCATCCACCAGCCTCTTGAACTCGTCCTCTGGCCCGCTCCACAAGATGAAAATGTCATCTATGTAGCGGGCCAAGAGGACGATGTGATCAGTATACCAGTTGGGTGTCTCACCAAAAACTATGGTCTCTTCCCACCAGCCCAGGAGCAAATTAGCGTAGGATGGTGCGCAAGAACTGCCCATCGCAGTGCCCCTGAGCTGGTGGTATATACGACCGTCAAAGAGAAAACAGTTGCTGGTCAAAACGAAGTTCAAGAGTTGAAGAACTAGTTTGTTATGGGCAGCAAACTGAAGTCCCCTTGCTTTCAGGAAGTATGCTGTGGCAGCGAGGCCTTTGTCATGGGGGATTGAGGAATACAATGCCTCGACATCAATCGATGCTAGAAACCAGCTGGGTTCCAGATTGATGTTTTCTAATTTAGAGAGAAGGTCCCCCGTGTCTCTCACATAAGATGGGAGAGATTGCACAAATGGGCCTAGTATGCGGTTAACATACACCCTGCTGTTTTGTGGCAAGCTACCCGCCCCTGAAACAATTGGCCGCCCTTTGAGGGGAACTGTGCCCTTGTGGACCTTGGGCAAACAGTAGAAGGTTGCCATGACCGGGTATGTTGGAAGGAGGAACTCAAGTTTGTTACTACTAATGAGGCCATCCCCCTTGGCTTTGGTCAGGATATCTAGCAGTTCTTGCTGGAGTCTAGGTGTAGGATCAGATGGTAGTGTCTCATAACTTTGCTTATCACTTAGTATGCGGAGATATCCAGGACGACCACATTGCCCCCTTTGTCGGAGGGTTTGATCACAATGCTGGCGTCCGCGGATAGCTCCCCTATCGCCTGTCTCTCCTTACTGTTGCAATTAGGCCTGGTTCTAGTGGGGGTAATCTTGGCAATTTCAGCGGTGGTCTGTTTAAGGAAGACGTCTATACAAGAGATGTCTTCTGCAGGTGGCATTTTGCTACTCCTGTTCTTAAGATTCGTGAAGGGACCTCTGCCCTCTGGATTGTCGGGTGTACTATCAAGGTTGAATAAGAAGTGTACATCCCCAAGGATCTCCACTGGTATGCCCAATTCGCGACTTTCTTTTTTATCCCTAAGCCTGAAGTGTTTAAGCCACTTTAGCTTACGGGCAAACAAGTGGAGATCCTTGGTCCACCGAAATAGGTCAAAGGAAGTAGTAGGGACAAAGGATAAGCCGCGTCTCAAAACCCTAATTTCCACTTCTGTGAGGGTCCGTGATGACAGGTTAATAACCAACCTATCATCCGTACATCCTAACGGTTGGGTGGAGGTACTGTATTGCGGTTCCGTAGAGAATACTGCATTGGTTGTCCTAAAAAAGTGGATGCTGAGGGTAACTCTGAGGATGTAGATGGCAGTGGGGCAGGAGGTATACATTGTGTCTGGTAATTGGATTGGTTGGTGTTGTATCGGCCACCGCGGCGTCTCGATCTATAACCTCCGCAATTTTTCTTGTTTATTAATTTCATATAGGGACATGGCAGGTTTCCTTTCCACGGGCCTAGACAGGGACGTGTGGCTTACCGAAGCAAAGACAGTATTTTCAGAACAAACCTTTACACAAAAGAAATGTACCCCTACCTTGAATGGGGCTTTTGTAGAATTAACTTGCATCTACAAAGAACACATCAGCTCCTGGTGGGAGGTCCAGGGCCTAGAAAACTATATTAAACAGGGTATTGTACCCAGAGGGCTACGTATTCCCCTTACCCCATCCAGCCGCATTAGGAACCCAGAATTATTACTTAAGTGGGAAAGGGAGGCCACTAATAGCTCCATAAGATTCATGCAGATTTTGTTGGAGGAGGAGAAGGGACTGTTGGCAAGATTGGAGAGTAACCTGGCGGATCAAATTGACATAACTAAGAAGTTTCACCAGGACACAGACTTTAGTGTCAAAGAAAGTCAGCTCCAGAACACCATAGAGAAATATCAGTATTTTCTCAAGGAGCGTAAGCATCGGCAGTTCGCCAGGGACTCCCAAGATTTTAAGGAGAATAGAGCGTACCTATTTCTGACCAACCCCGACAACCAACAGAAAACGGACGTCTCCACCTCTGAAACAGACGCCTCCGACAACGAAAGAGATAGATACCCCAAGAATAGGGGACGGGGACGCGGAGGTTATAGATCGAGACGCCGTGGTGGCCGATACAACACCAACCAATCCAATTACCAGACACAATGTATACCCCCTGCCCCACTGCCATCTACATCCTCAGAGTTACCCTCAGCATCCACTTTTTTAGGACAACCAATGCAGTATTCCCTACGGAACCTCAATACAGTACCTCCACCCAACCGTTAGGATGTACGGATGATAGGTTGGTTATTAACCTGTCATCACGGACCCTCACAGAAGTGGAAATTAGGGTTTTGAGACGCGGCTTATCCTTTGTCCCTACTACTCCATTTGACCTATTTTGGTGGACCAAGGATCTCCACTTGTTTGCCCGTAAGCTAAAGTGGCATAAACACTTCAGGCTTAGGGATAAAAAAGAAAGTCGCAAATTGGGCATACCAGTGGAGATCCTTGGGGATGTACACTTCTTATTCAACCTTGACAGTACACCCGACAATCCAGAGGGCAGAGGTCCCTTCACGAATCTTAAGAACAGGAGTAGCAAAATGCCACCTGCAGGAGACATCTCTTGTATAGACGTCTTCCTTAAACAGACCACCGCCGAAATTGCCAAGATTACCCCCACTAGAACCAGGCCTAATTGCAACAGTAAGGAGAGACAGGCGATAAGGGAGCTATCCGCGGACGCCAGCATTGTGATCAAACCCTCCGACAAAGGGGGTAATGTGGTCGTCCTGGATATCTCCGCGTATCGCGCTATGTGTCCTCACACTACTAAGTGATAAACAAAGTTATGAGACACTACCATCTGATCCTACACCTAGACTCCAGCAAGAACTGCTAGATATCCTGACTAAAGCCAAGGGGGATGGCCTCATTAGTAGCAACGAACTTGAGTTCCTCCTTCCAACATACCCGGTCATGGCAACCTTCTACCGTTTGCCCAAGGTCCACAAGGGCACAGTACCCCTCAAAGGGCGGCCAATTGTTTCAGGGGTAGGTAGCTTGCCACAAAACAGCGGGGTGTATGTTGACCGCATACTAGGCCCATTTGTGCAATCTCTCCCATCCTATGTGAGAGACACGGGGGACCTTCTCTCTAAATTAGAAAACATCAATCTGGAACCCAGCTGGTTTCTAGCATCGATTGATGTCGAGGCATTGTATTCCTCAATCCCCCATGACAAAGGCCTCGCTGCCACAGCATACTTCCTGAAAGCAAGGGGACTTCAATTTGCTGCTCATAACAAACTAGTTCTATAACTCTTGAACTTTGTTTTGACCAGCAACTGTTTTCTCTTTGACGGTCGTATATACCACCAGCTCAGGGGCACTGCGATGGGCAGTTCTTGCGCATCATCCTACGCTAATCTGCTCCTGGGCTGGTGGGAAGAGACCATCGTTTTTGGTGAGACACCCAATTGGTATACTGATCACATCGTCCTCTGGGCCCGCTACATAGATGACATCTTCATCTTGTGGAGTGGGCCAGAGGACGAGTTCAAGAGGCTGGTGGATGAGCTTAACAGTAACACCATCAACCTCCGATTTACGTCGGAGATTGTACATAACAACTTGCCCTTTTTAGACATCAGCATCTCGAGAGACACCAAGGGGGGTCTACAGACCACTATTTTCCGCAAGGAAACATCCACAAATTCACTCCTTCGGTGGGACTGTTGCCATCCTGTCCCACTGAAACGTGGGATCCCAGTTGGCCAGTATCTGAGACTCAGACGCAATTGTTCGGAACCCCGTGAATTTACACGACAGGCAAACGAGCTCAGACAGCGCTTCCGGGCACGGGGTTACCCGGATAACACGCTGAGAAAGGCCTACCAAAGGGCCCGACAGGAGACGCGTACCACACTCCTACATCCCACGGTGGGCCCCATAATCGGTCCACAACAAAATAAGTTACGCATCATCGGTACGTTTGATTCAGCCGCTAGAGAAATTAAGGAGATCCTAGCACGTAATTGGGACACTCTCCTGATGGATCCAGATTTGACTGCTGTTGTAAGCCCTTATCCATCAGTGACCTTCAGGAGAGGGACCAATTTGAGGGATCAATTTGTACATAGCCATTACAATCCTCCTAAAAAGAAGACGTGGCTGGATCAACCGGTGAATGGATGTTTCAAATGCGGTAGATGTAGTTTCTGCAAATATGTCACCCAGGGCAAAGTGGTTACAGTTGGCCCCGCGTACCCCGACCACCGTATACAGGATTTCATCAATTGCCGCACCGCAGGCGTGGTTTACCTCCTCACCTGTGAGTGCGGCATTAGGTATGTTGGTAAGACCCGCAGGGAGCTACGGGTACGCATAGGTGAGCATCTGGGCGACATCCGCAACAATAGGGATACCCCAGTAGCGAGACACATCCATTCCGCCCACGACGGGAGTTTAATCGGGGATTAGGTTTGTAGGACTGGAGGTGATCAGGAAGCCACCACGCGGAGGGAATTGGGATAGGAGAATTCTCCAGAGAGAGTGTTGGTGGATTTTCAGGCTGAAGACCACCAACCCCCTTGGCCTTAACGACCAGTTGCAATTCGGCTGTTTTCTGTGATTGGGTCAATACCCCTTTCCCCTCCACCAGCATTTGTGATGGATGCTGGACAGCTCGGTGACTCTTGCCCTCCTACCCCTGCCAACTGCATTATTTGTAATTTTTGTAATTTTTGCATTGCTCGGGTTGTGGTTGTGGCCTCATGACCTTAAGGCCTTGCTCCGGTCGCCATACTCAGGGGCCGCCTGGCCTTGGGACCGTAGTATACATTGCTAATCTCATGACGACACCACCTGACGCAACGGATATCTTATGTTCTCAATCATTTATAGTTTTGTATGGTTATATGTCTCTAAGTGGCCATCACACTCCATCTGGGCCCATTCATACGCTGTTGGCACCATTCAGATGTTACCATTTCTTAATGGTCCAAATGAATTACAGTTATATATTGTCTTATTGCCTAATGTGGCAATCACACCTTGCCTAGGCCTAAGGGGGCGGCTTGTCATTTAATGCCCCTCTTTGAGGTCCCACGGTGTCGGTGACCTTCTTGTCACCAACACAGGTGAAGTAGTAGGAGTTGTCTGTATCTATTAAGCGACTCCTCCCACCGCCGCTATCCTCACCTTACAGCCGATGCCGCGCCCCATACAGGATGACGCGTCCGGACAATGACGTCTATCACCGCGTCACTGAAACCGCACGGCAGCCGGGCTGCTCATTGGACGACTGCGCATGCGCTAGGATGGAGGCGGACCATTGCGTCATCTGACATGTGTATAGTCACATGACGCCGGCCGCACTCCTCACGCAGGAGCACAGCTAGCCTGCTTCTTTGATTTAAACTGATTGGCGCTCACAGTAGCGCTGACAGACGCTGATACACAAGCAGTCAGTCTATCTGCACTGCCGCTTCACATGGTATTCGCCACACTCGCTCCATGCTGGAAATCGTAAGTTAACCCATCATTCTTTTGCCATATCTGCTAGGATTGGTACTAGACACAGGTCCTGAACGGATTATATATATAGATTTTTCCTGTCATTCTACTTCCTTAGGTATCTGGACTGATCGGGACTATACCAGTCCAATCAGGTCTGCGCAACTCACAGGGCTACCCCTGCTTACCCCTCCTTCCAACCTAGATATTTATCACATTGCTTCATTGTTCTTCATGATCAGAACTGTGAGTAAACCAACAAGTTATATGACACAATTATAAAGACTAATGTCAGGTTCGGTACTTGAATGGATTTTTCTTTGTCATTCTGCTATTCACAGGTATCTGGGCTGATTTGGACCACACCGGTTTTTTTTAACCAACAGGCCCTCAGTTTCTCTCTGATCTAGATATATTATCGCACGGTGGCAGGAGTGGGGATATTATCCTCCACTTTTTGACCCCTGTCCCCTGAAGAGTTAAGGGGTCTCTTTTAGTAAAGTGGAGGTACCCTTTATACTTTGATATATTCCCGAAATAACGAAACACGTAGGGACGGGACTTTATACATATATATCATACCCATTTCCCCTATCTCACTCTGGCAGCCCTTATCATCAGGACCATCCCGTTGTCCCCTTAGGGCTACTTAGGGCGACTTAATAGGGCTAGGTTCCGGACGTGGCCACCCCTTGCGGGGACAGGACCCCGTGTTAGGAGGATACAGTAGGGACTCACAGGCCAAGTAGGGCATTAACAGGGATAGATTTTTCCCTGTAGCCCCTTGGAACCCTGGTATCACTGACAAGAGGACGTGTTTCAGAACACAAGAAGCTCCTCCACCTCCTGTGCATTGGAGTATATCTGTCCTGACTGGCAATCCCGGTAAGATCTACCCTTTACTCTGCCTTATGGCATTATTTCAGGTCTACGGCACCTGCCAAAGACCCAATTTTTGTGTTTAACTGTTGGTCAGCTCTGTCTGAGTGACCTACCTTGTGGGGACTCACCCACGTGGGCCCCATACTGTTGTCTGTTTTGTTTTGTCTGGTAGGGGCTTGTCTTCCCCATTTGGGATCTTAATTAATTCTAATATACCTTAGTTTTTTATGATACGTTACTGCCCCTTATTTCTTCTCACTATCTCTGTTACAGAGCAGTACATCCCGGGAGAGTGTTTCTGCACCATCTCCCCTTAGGGACCACCCTCAATTTTACTGGTTTATTTACATCATGTCCCATTTGGAGCCCCCTGATTCACCCCTACAGTAGAAACTCGCTAAAAGTGACCCCAATTTGGAAACTACGGGATAAGGTGGCAGTTTTGTTGGGACTATTTTAAGGATACATATGATTTTTAGTTGCTCTATATTACATTTTTGTGAGGTAAGGTTACCAAAAAATAGAAATTCTGAAATTTAATATCCATTTGCCATAAACTGTTGAGGAACACCTAAAGGGTTAATAAAGTTTGTAAAATAAGTTTTGCATACCTTGAGGGGTGTAGTTTCTTAGATGGGGTCACTTTTATGGAGTTTCTACTCTAGGGGTGCATCAGGGGTTCTTCAAATGGGACATGGTGTAAAAAAAAAAAGCCCATCAAAATCTGCTTTCCAGAAACCATATGTTGTTGCTTTCCTTTTGTGCCCTGCCGTTTGGTCATACAGCAGTTTGCAACCACATATGGGGTGTTTATTTAAACTGAAGAATCAGGGTAATAAATATTAAGTTTTGATAGGAATATAAGGATGAGCACTCTAACAATTGGCATATATTTATAAATTATTTATTAATTAATGCAATTTGATAACGGTGTACTCAAGTTACAATAAAACAATGATCAATACGATAAAATGGAATGGAATAAAATAATATGGAATAAAATAAAGTAAAGTAAAATACAATTGCACTGGTATCAAGTGATTCTAAGGTATCCTAATGGAAATGATCGGGTCCTGATAGTCTAATGTCCGACAGACCAAAAAAGGATCCCAAGAGGTGGAATCGATACGAACGTAAGTCCACACTTTCCAAAGTCTATTGGAATGAATAATGTAGTTGGTAGTCTCGTCGCATCTGTTAGTATTGCCCAGTGGGACTGTATATCACAACGGTATAATAACTGACAGCTTTCAGCTTTGCAGCTGCTTACCTCTCCTTCATATACCTCCTTAGTCCTGCCGGATGCTTCAGACTGGGTCGGAAGGGTTCGTCGGGTGCAGCTTTTTTTTCGGCGATTTGATGACCGAATTGCCGAACGCTTACCTCTAAACACTTTTGATCTTGCGGTGCAGAGGCAGCGTGTAAAGTCCTTGTTTGGTGTAAAGGGCTGGCGTCGCACGTTGCTTTGCCTAGTATCCGCGTTGGATGTTAGCGGGATACTGCCGACGTCACTTCCTGCAGTGACGTATTACTTCTTGTTAAGTCCAATGATTCCGGACTGTGGTTTTCCGTTCGTAGAGAATTTTGATTCCCAGCTTTGTTAAAAACCTGTTTGCATGGCCATGCAATTTAAAGAGATACTGACAGGTGTATGGCGCAGAAACCCAGACGCGTTTCGGGAGTTGTCGCTCTCCCTTCCTCAGTGGTTATGCCATACCTGTCGTAATGCACCTTATATACTCTCTCAAGTTCTCTTCAAACTCTGGGTCGGACTTTGGATCGGACTTCTGGATATGGTGTTTCCGTTTCTATGGTGTGTGGACTTCTAATATTCACCATTTGTTTAACGTATCTGTTTCTTTTTTAAGGAATCCCTGATTCTGTATTCGTGGATTTCTTTTTAGTTGGTTTTTGTTGCGTCTTTTTAGTCTTTTATCTTTTGATCAATTTCCCATTATCAGGTAGATACCACATCACTATAGACACTCTGTTTAAAACCATGAATGATTATATGCCATTCTGATTATGGGTTACATACAATTCAGACATAAAGGTATATACGGATGATACGATGATCATATATAATATAATTAATAATGTATATATGATTATAAAAAGTGATAGTCATAATGTTAAAATATCAAAACTTGTTTTTGGTGGTGTCCTTTCGTATCCCCCTCCTGTGACACACTCTGCACCTCTTTTGGGTCCGTCCCTTCTTTCTAGTATGGGGGACAGCACAAAAGAGTTGTACAAGGCAACCTGTACCAAGTAGACCTCAACTTTTTTGTACGATGCCGGGGTTTTGCGCATGGTGTTATATGGCTTGAGGACTTGATCAGAGAGATCAACTCCTCCCATATACCGATTGTAGTCGACGATACAATCGGGCTTGAGGACCGTTGCCGCGGTACCTCGCACAGGGACAAGGGTGATGCCGTTACCGTGAATTGTGGGCAGTACAAGGAGATCACTCTTGTCCTTATATCTGACCAGTAGCAGGTTTCCACTGGTAAGTGCACGGGTCTCACCCCTGGGGAATTGGTACCTGGAGGGGGTAGGTAGGGAGGCCGCGCTGATTTTTCCACATGGTCCCACAAGTGGATGTGGATCTGGCGGCGAGGGACAGGAACAAGGGGATACTAGTATAAAAGTTATCCATGTACAGGTGGTAACCCTTATCTAGCAGTGGGTGCATAAGGTCCCACACAAGTTTCCCGCTAATACCCAGAGTGGGGGGACATTCTGGGGGTTGAATACAGGAATATCCCCCCTCGTACACACAACTTGTAAGTGTACCCTGAGGTACTCTCACAAAGTTTGTACAGATTCACGCCATACCTCTCCCGCTTAGAGGGAACATACTGGTGGAAAATGAGTCTCCCCTTGAAAGCAATGAGACTCATCAACCGCGACCTCCCTTCCAGGTACATAGGCCTCCACAAAGTGATTGATGACTGGCCTGATTTGGGGGGGACATGCTGCATTTTCTGCATAATGCAGGCATTTCCGGATGGCCTCAAACTGGGTACGTGTCATGGCCATACTGTTGAGTGGGGTCTGGTAGAGGACGTCCCCACTCCAGTACTGCCTGACACTGGGTTTTTTGACTAGGCCCATGTGCAGCACGAGGCACCAAAACGTCCTTATCTCGGCTGCACTGACCGGAGTCCAGCCACCGGCCCTAGCCAAAAGGGAGCCCGGGTGTTGAGCAACGAACTGTTGTGCGGGCGTACAGGTTCACTTGCTCCACCATCAGATTTACAAAGTGGTCACTGAAAAAAAGACTAAAGTAGTCGTATTCAGTGAAGCCCACTGTGGAAATCTGGATTCCTGGTTGACAAAATCAGGAATCACAGGTTCAAAATTGTCTGGGGTACACCAGACAAGTTCACCAGCAGGGGGCTCAGGTGGACTGATCTGTTGGGCCTGAAAACTAGTACGAGCCCCAGAGCTGCTCGTACTAGGCTGGGCCACAGGGTCCCTAACATGGCGGTCCCCTTGCTCCGCCTGGCGGCGTCTCCACCGCCTTGGGGGCTCATCATCATTGCTAGATGATGAGGAGGACACGGATGACAAAAGGAAAGAGGGGTCAGCCTCGTCCTCACTGGGGCTCTCGGACTCGGAGGCAAGCTGTGTGTGTGTGAGTGTGTGTGGGGGCACGGGTGTGCGCAAACTTTGCCCTACAGCTAAAAAATAAAAAAATAAATAAAAAATGACCAAAAAAATAAAAAAAAAGTGCAGTTACAAATGCGCTGTGGGGTGGGCGATGCGGTAACAGTGGCCGGACGCAAAGAGTGCAAAATTGCACACCCAAAAAAAGTGTGTGGGAGAGTGGGCCAAGCTGCAACACCCCTAGGGGGGTCTAGGGTCACACAGCTAAGTGCTGTGGACCACAGACACCCGATCAGGGTGCTAAAAGTGCTCAATAAAAAAAATACTTTTTATCCCTCACTATCCCTGACGAAATCCGCCTATCCCTACCTTTCCCTACAGACTACAGTGCCTGATGGCACAAAAAACTCACTTTTCAAGGGCAGCACAGCCAGAGCTCCGCTCTTTCCCGCTCCACGGACCAGTATGAGCGGGGAGAGGAGCTCAGGCAATTCAAATTTGACGCTCCATCCGTCCAGCCTCCCTGTAATAGCCAATAAGATGCGATCCTGAGAGGTGGCGTGACCGCCACCTCTCAGGATCTAATGATGGTGATTGGTCGTGTATTATTACACCACTGATCACAGTCCTTTCCGGGTTATCGGGTCATCAGAGATCCGAATAGCCCGGAAACGCAGCAAACCGCAGGTCTGAATTGACCTGCGGTTTGCTGCGATCGCCGACACAGGGGGGTCACAGGGCATTGTCCCACCGTGCCTGCTGATTGATTTCAGCAGGCACCAGGTTCCGATCACCGACCGACCTGCGGCAGTGATCGGAACTATACATGACGTACCGGTACGTCATGTGTCCTTAAGTACCAGGAAATCATGCCGTACCAGTACGCCATATGTCCCCAAGAGGTTAAAGGGGTTGTCTCACGTCAGCAAATAGCATTTATTATGTAGAAGAGGTTAATACAAGCCACTTACTAATATATTGTTATTATCTGTATTGCTTCCTTTGCTGGCTGGAATCGTTTTTCCACCATATAATACACTGCTCGTTTCCATGGTTATAACCACCCTGCAATCCATCAGTGCTTTCTGTCTCTCTTCCTCAATATAACTACTAGTGTCAGATGACCACTGATACCATCAAGCCTAGGAGAAATCAGTATGCTATGCCTTGCCTGCAGTTTGAGGTTCATACCCTTGCCTAGCACTCACTGTTGTTTTTGACAGCCGGTTCAGACCTGAGCGTTTTACAGCGCCCGACGCCCCAAGAAGTACAGGAGCTTCTTTGGGGCGTCTTGTCGCGCGTTCCCGTACATAGACTTCAGCGGGAACGCGAGACAATGGGTGTTCGCTTGTCTCTGTATGCGCGATTGCAAACGCCCGTACAATCGCGCATACAGAGCGTACGTTCAGTACGCTCAGGTCTGAACCCAGCCTGAATCTGCTCTTTACTGCTGATTGATCCTGAACTTCTTCCTGGATATTATTTATTCCTTGTTCTTGGGATTGTTCGCCTGGCTCCCGTTTGTTTAACACCTGGCTATTATTGCCTACTCTTCTGACTACACTATTGCCACTAATCAATTACTATTCTGGGAGCTACAACCTTTAAATCCTACTAGAGGTTAGGAACAGGGGTGTAGCCAAAGGCTCATGGACCCTGGTGCAAGAGTTCAGCTTGACCTCCCATCCCCGCCCCTCAGTGCTTTGTGGCAAGGGTCACGGGGGCACCTAGCCTTTCTGCTGCCTGAGTTTGACAGACATCTTAGTTTCTTCCTACTTTTCCATCATCCTCCCACCTTCTCAACACCCCATCCTGCCACCCCCAACACTGTACCCACTGTGCTCCCCAATACTAAACTGCAGAAACAGTCACCCTGAAAATACTAGTACCACACAGATAGTGCACCCTTCAATAATTATTGGCACACATTTCCATAAAATAACTGCTCCCAGCAAATAGTGTCCCTGACACTAAGGCTACATTCACACGACTGTATGTGTTTTGTGGTCCGCGAATTGCTGATCCGCAAAAAAAAATGGATGACGTTCCATATGGCGTCCGTTGGCTGATCCATTGTAACAATGCCTATCCTTGTCCCTAAAAACAGACAAGAATAGGACATGCTCTATTTTTTTTGCGAGGTCATGGAACGGACATACGGATGCGGATAACACACGGTATGCTGTCCGCATTTTTTGCGGACCCATTTAAATTAATTGGTTCTCATCCAATCCGCAAAAAAAATGGAATGGACACGGAAGCAAAATACGTTTGTGTGAATGTAGCCTTATACTGTTGTAAACATAATGTCCTCCAAAAATAATTCTGCTAAGCTGTGCCATAGTGCTCCCTATAGTAATAGTGCTCCCTAAAGTCCCATAAATAGTAATAACTCTCTGCCAGAGTGGCATGTAGTGTTACCAGTGCCCACAATAGTAATAATGCCCACATTGTACCCATACTAGTAATCATGTTCCCCATAGTCCCCCCAATAGTAATAATTGTCCTTATAATGTGTTCCAATATAAAAACATCCCATTATAATGTGTGGAAGTACAAAAACAACCCTTAAAATGTTTACTGATACAAAAAATATACCCCCTTATAATGTGCTCTAGAAAAAACAAAAACACTTTTAATATGCAGCAGTACAAAAGCACCCCTTTATAATGTGTGAGTCAGTGACTAATCTTTGTTTGTTACGTGTGTTTGTATATATCTATGTATATATGTGTGTATATAAATCTCTAGGAATGCATGTGTGTATATGTGTCCATATTTATCTATGCATGCATGTGTTTATATGTGCCTATATATATATTGTAGGAAGGCACAAGGGTCCGTCATTGACGGAAGGTATGTGTCACCGAGATTCCTGGCATCGGTGAGGTAAGAGTCGGTGATTTTAAGTGTCAGTGGCAGTTAGTGCTGACTGACACTATTTGTTATTTAGTATTGCTCTAGAGCCGATGCGGGCCGGCTCTTACTGGGAGCAGCCAAAGTGCAGGGTGGGTGGCTGCTCCCAATGTTTCAGGCCAGGTTTTGGCTTGGGATATAAAAACCCAGCCAGCAGTCTCAGCTGGGTGTGGATTATCCTCCATTTCACAGTGAAGCTCTGTGGTTTTGGGATCTGCACGAAGTGTGCCGTGCTAAAGGGCTGAGAGCCGCATTGCTGGAAAACAGGCCCCCTAAAACCTGCTGTGGATGGCTGATGAAAAACCTCTAACAAGGTGAAAATTTGTGTTCTGTGGACTTTCCATGGTGTGAACAAACACCAACACTGCAAACTGTTATTTTGTTTTGCCTTCTGTGTGAATAAACACTGAACTATTTAAGTTAAAGACTTTGTGATTGCCTCTATACTGCGTCCGCTAACCTGCCTACCAAAGCGAATCCCCACATTTGGTGTCGGATGCGGGCAAATGCAATGAGGCTGGCCTGAAGGCCGAAAAGTTTATGTTTTTTCCCCGGGCACGTGTGTCTGTTCTTTATCAAACCCGTAAGGTTACAACCCGTATCCCCTGACAAAATGGAGGCAGTCGTAAAAGCCCTCATGGAGGCTAACTTGCAGCAGCGGGAGGCAAGCAAGAAGCAGCAGGAAACCAACCAGCTGCTATTACAGCATGTGATGACATTACAAGCAGCAGGAGTGTCACAGAACGTCCACGGTGCTCGGAAAGCTGTTAGTGCGGCAATCCCTAAGTTGACTCAATCGACGTTGAGACGTATCTGGCGGTGTTCGAAAAGGTGACCGTGCAGGAGAAGTTATCCTGAGACCAATGGGCTGAGGTCGTTGCTCCGTTCCTGGCGTCTAGACCCCAGCCAGTGGCCGACTACCTGACCGTAAAAGGTGAGATTCTGGCAAGACTGGGGGTGAATGTATTGGTCTGGGCCCAGCGAGTGCGTCAGTAGGAATTTAACCCGGCTGAATCTGTCAGACCGCAGTATTATGATCTGCTGCATCGGCTGCAAAAAATGGCTGCAGCCTGACGTACTGAGTCCCACTGCTATGCTGAACCGCCTGTTGGCAGATGTCTTCTGGAGGGCTTTGCCGTACCCTCTCCAGCACTGGATCAGCCAGGTGTCTCCTGCTAATGCCCTAGAGATGGTTGACCTGGTGGAGCGCTACGAGGTCACTCAAATCAGCGGGGGGTTCTTTTGGGAGGGGGCCAGTCAAACCCTGGAAATCTCCACCCCAGGACCTGCGGTTGGTTCCAGCCAAACTCGCCTGGGACGTAGCCCCTGCAGACCCAGCCCCAGTGGTATGCTGGCGGTGTCACAAGTCTGGACACATAAGGGTCAACTGTCCCTATCGGGGTCAACCCATGGACACTAACTTTGGCTAACGCCTCTCAATGTATGCCAGGAGGCTGTGTGCATCTGGTAACCCCGAGACAATAGACAATAGTCACCTATGCCAGGTACAAGTGGGAGATACCCTGGCAGTGGCACTGCTGGACTCAGGGAGACTGGTGTCCCTGGTAAGAGCTTCCCAGGTGTGGCCTGCCAAGTATACTGGCCGAAAAGTAGGCATAGTGTGCATCCATGGAGACTTAAAGGACTATCCCACTACCCTGGTGTCACTATCTATGGTGGCCGGCACGTGGACTTATGAGGTGGCCGTCGCCACAAAGTTGCACTATGAACTAATAATTGGGAGAGACTTCCCCGGTTTCCTGGCACTATGGCTGGACACAAAAGTTTCCAATACCCATGAGACAGATGTAACCCTAGCAGAGTGGCCCGGCTCAGGGGGGAGACCAGAACCCTGGGAACCTGAGTCCGAAGGGCCAGAGGTAGGGGTTACCACCACGTTGGTGGAAGAGGGGGAGACAACCCCACTAAGTGTGATAGTGGGAGACATGGAGGACTTGCCACTGGGTCTGGAGTTGGCAGACCTCAACGTCTCCGAAGATAACTTTGGTACAGCACCAGGACCCGACTCTATCTCGAGCCTAGGAAAATGTGGTAGTAGTTGAGGGTGAGCCGCAACATCCAGGGGCCGAGTCTATGTTCCCCCATTTTGTGGTTCAACAGGAGATGCTGTATCGGGTAAATCAACTACAGGGTGAGCATATTGAACTACTGATGGTGCCCAAGACGTATCGCAAGCTCGTGTCGGAGTTAGCCCACCAACATGTTCTTGGGGGACACCTGGGCCAGCAGAAAACGCAGGACTGTGTTCAGAGAGGTGGAAGAGTATTGCAAGTCTTGCCCAACCTGCCAGATAACCAGCCCCCAGCTACATTTCTGTAGTCCCCTGGTTCCTTTCGAGCTGATCACTAGGATCTCATAGGCCCAGTACCAAAGTCTGCTAGAAGGCACCAACACATTTTAGTTGTCCTCGACTACGCCACTCGGTACCCGGAGGAGGTGCCACTGCGTCATACATCAGCCAAACTCATAGCTAAGGAGTTAATGGATCATGTTTTCTCGAGTGGGTCTGCCTAAGGAGGTTCTGACTGACCGAGGGACCCAGTTTATGTCCAAGGTCATGTGGGAACTCTGTAAACTGCTTTGCATAAAACTGCTACGGACGTCCGTGTATCATCCGCAAACTGATGGCCTGGAAGAGAGGTTTACTCAAACACAAAAAAATATGTTAAAAAGAGTGGTGTCTAAGGATGGGAGGGACTGGGACCTTCTTCTGCCCTATCTCATGTTCACAGTGCAAGAAGTGCCCCAGTCCTCTGTTGGGTTCTCGCCCTTCCAACTGCTATACGGCAGACACCTGCGCGGTCTGTTGGATGTCGCCAAAGAGGCGTGGGAACAACAACCCACACTGCACAGAAGTGTTGTTGAATACGTCACCCAGATGCAAGGGCGGATGAAAACAGTGTTACCTTTGGTTAGGGAGCATATGGAGGCAGCGTATCGAGCCCAGAGTTGTGTCTATAATAGACAGGCTCGGGTCCGGAACTTTAATCTGGGTGATTGGGTGTTGGTTCTGGTACCGACCGTAGACAGTAAGTTCCTAGCTAGGTGGAATGGGCCCTACGAGGTACTTGGAAAAAAATGGAGAGGTATATTACAAGGTACACCAGCCAGGGAGGCGAAATTTCATGATTTTACTATTTCATGACGTAAAGTCATGATTTTATAAAGGACACGGAGGCGAGTATTGCTGTCTCTCTCTTTACTGTGATTCCATAGCAGCAAAGAAAAACACTTTAAACATGCAGAAACTATGGCAACAAGCCCCACCCTGTCACTCCCAGTGTCCATATAACCCCTGGTCACACTGGAGCAGTCCTCTTTCTTTGATGGTCCACCCACTGCAAACTGATGGACGCCTGACGAACAGACCTCAGGTCTCTTGAACTAGAACAGACCAACTGGAACGAAGGCTCGGATCCGACATGCCCACGAAACTGTGCACACTCCGGACAACCCGCCAGGAACCTTGAACAACGAAGCCGCGAAAATACCGGACATCTTGGCTGGAACATTAACCTAGGAAAAAACCAAGCAAACACATACGGTAGTATACAATTCCGACTCCGGAAGACACATATCAATCGATTCATATAACTGAACCAAATCAACACATCCTTATGACAGATAAAACAAATGATATTCCAGGGAGGGGAAAAAACGGGAGGGCAATACTCGCCTCCGTGTCCTTTATAAAATCATGACTTTACGTCATGAAATAGTAAAATCATGAAATTTTATCCCAGGACACGGAGGCTCATATTGCAAGTTTAAAGCTGGGCCACGAGAAAGCATGAGATGGTGGCCTAAAGTAAAATTCACGAAAGGTAGAAGCCCTAGACCAATCTGCTAACCTCATAACATCCTCTAAACGGGCACCAGAAACCGTCATAGAGGTGGCCGAGGCACTGCGAACCGAATGAGCCGTAAATATGGAGGTGTCAATACCCGCCTGAGATAGGACCCATTTGACCCAACGCGAAAGGGTAACACTGGTCACCGGGTGAAAAGGTCTACGGAAGGAGATAAAAAGATGAGGGAACTCAGGAACACGCAACCGACCGGAACGACGTTCGTACTCCTGCAGACAAGTGCCAGGACAAAGCTGCGGAGACTCCGGAAAATACGGATAGGAAACCGAGCGAATGTTTGTCTTCGTACGCCGGGAGATGTTGAACGTCACGCCCACCGGCGAGAAAGAGCGGGCGTCATGGTCCAAGGCCCGGACGTCAGAAACCCTCTTGCAGGAGATCAAGCACAAGAGGGTGACCAGCTTCGCCGAGAGCTGCCTTAACGACAGGACGTCATTAGAGGGCCAATCCTGCAGGAAGGACAAAACGATGGAAACATCCCAAGTAGCGGAAAACCGCGGCCTCGGAGGACGAGAAAGGCGAGAACCGCGCAACAATCTACAGACCAGGGGATGCTGGCCCGCCGGACGACCGTCAAACCCCAAGTGCCTAGACGAGATGGCAGACCTATACAGATTGATAGTCCGATATGCCTTGCCCTCATCAAACAAGGCCGACAAGAAAGATAAGATAGCCGTTACAGGAGCTTCAGTGGGATCCAGATTCCCTGAGAGGCACCAACGAGCCCAGGAATCCCAAGCCGAGCGATAAGCTCGTCTGGTTCCGGGTGCCCAAGCGCTTGCCAGCAAGAAGCGAGCCGTCTCCGAAACCCCTGAGACCTCCCAGGGACCCCCGACACTCGGCACGCGAGGAGGTGTAGAGTGCCGTCGACGAGTAGAGGGTGAAACCGACCCGCCGGATCCTGGAGCAGGTGGGGAAACGCGGGGAGCAAGACTGGCTCGGCGATGAGAAGATCCAGAAGGTGGGGAAACCACGACTGGGACTTCCACAGGGGCAAAACGAGGACCAGCTCCGCCGACTGGCGGCGGATCTGGAGAAGAACCCTCGGGATTAGAGCAAACGGAGGGAACGCGTATAGGACCGGAGTCGACCACTCCTGGAGGAAAGCGTCCACCGCTTCCGCCTCCGGATCCGGCCGCCAGCTGAAGAATCTGGGCAGCTGAGCGTTGAGGCGCGATGCAAAGAGGTCGATGGAGAATGGACCCCATATAGATGACACGGCATCGAAGACCCCTGAATCCAATCTCCAGTCGCTGGCATCCGAAAGATACCGCGAACTCCAATCTGCTCTCACATTGTGGAGACCCGGAAGGTATTCCGCGACAACCATGATCCCCCTGGAGAAACATTGGTCCCAAAAATCCATGGCCAAATGAGTGAGCACAGACGAGCGCGTTCCACCCATAAAGTTGATGTACCGGACCGCCGACACGTTGTCCATGCGGAGTCGGACACAAACCTTGACCGTGTTGTTGACCAAGCTGCGGATCGCCAGAGATCCCGCCAGCAGTTCCAAGGAATTGATGTGGAGCCGGGATTCGCTCCGGGACCAAGGACCTCCGGTGGAGACGCCGTTGCAATGAGCGCCCCACCCGTGGAGACTGGCGTCCGACTCGATGACAAGGTCCGGCTGAGGGCCAAAAATGGCTCTGCCGTTCCACATTGAGAGGTTGTGGATCCACCAGCTCAACTCGTGCCTGGTCTCCGTATCCAGCACGATGGTATCGGCATAAGATGCACCCTCCCGAAGGTGAGCAATTTTGAGGCGCTGCAGCGCCCTGTAATGGAGGGGCGCCGGAAAGATTGCCTGGATGGAAGAAGCCAGCAGCCCGATTATCCGGGCCAGATGTCTCAGGGATAAATGAGGTAACGACAGAGCGTGCCTCAACTCCTTCCGAATACTCAGAACCTTCGACTGCGGTAGACTGAGGGATTGTGCTACCGAGTCGATCTGGAAGCCCAGAAACTCCATAGTGGTGGACGGTATCAGACAAGATTTCTCCTGATTGATGACGAACCCCAGTCCGGAGATGAGGGAGGTGGCCAACTGAAGGTGCGACAGAAGCGAGGCCGGACTGGACGCCATGAACAAAATGTCGTCCAGGTAAACTATCAGACGCACCCCCCGACTGCGCAACCAGGCTACCACAGGACGTAATAGCTTGGTGAAGCACCAGGGGGCGGAGGAGAGGCCAAAGGGAAGGCACGTAAAGCGCCACACCTGATCTCTCCAGGCAAAGCGTAACAAATCCCTCGACTCCGGTGCCACCGGCACCGTGAGGTAGGCGTCTTTCAAATCTACCTTCGCCATCCAATCTCCTGGAAGGAGCATGTCCCTCAAAAGATGAATCCCTTCCATTTTGAAATGGCGGTACCTGACAAAACTGTTCAGAGCCTTCAGATTGATGACGGGGCGCAGCTGACCCCCTTTTTTCTGCACTAAAAAGATGCTGCTCAAGACCCCCAAGGTGTTTCCGGGAGCCAACTCTATCGCCCCCTTGTCCCAAAGAGCTGAGAGCTCCGACTCTATGAGGACGCGAGCGGACCCGGACGGCATGCGGGCACAAGGGGGGGCAAGCCCCACGGGGTTTGACACTAACTCGATCACAAAACCCCTGACCGTAGAAAGAATCCACGGGTCGGAAGAAACTTTTCTCCACGCATGGGAAAAGAACCGGAGTCTTCCCCCCACCGGACAATTGGGAATAGGAGGAACATTGAATAGTTGACTCACCGTATGGTTTCCTGGAGCCTGGGTGTCCACGGAATCCTCTGCCGCGGTTATAGCCGCCCCGGGTAGGAAAAAAGGAAGGCTGATGTTGCTGGTCCTGCAACGAGGATCTGTGGCCAAAGGAGCCTCTGCCCGAACCACGGGCATAGGAGGAGGAACGGCCGGGCAGACGGCCCCTGAAACTGCCGGCCCTGGCAGAAAAACGGTTTGGGAAAACCTTACGCATGGACGCTTGCGCCTTATCCAGGGCAGTAAAAGCCCCAACGTATTTCCCAAGCTCCTTAATAAAAGGCTCTCCAAAGAGGAGCCCCTGGGCATCCTTGCCCGCCTCAGAAATGGCCAAATTTGCCAGCTTCGGCTCAATTTTCATAAGCAGCGCTTTGCGCCGTTCTATAGCTAGCGAGGTGTTGGCGTTGCCCGTAAGGCAAACCGCCCTCTGAGCCCATCCAGTCAATTCCTCAGGGTCGACCTGACTACCAGCCGCCCTGGCCGCCTCGGCCATATCCAGAATTTTGGCCAGTGGCCCCATAATGTCCAAAACTTTATCCTGGCAAGCCCTAAGGGCGGAATCCAGGCCTTTGCGGGGATTAAACCCTGTCTTAGTCAAAAACTGGACCATCTTCGGGTCCACCACCGGCGTCTCACACACTTTGTGCGGGATCAGGGGTCTCGGGCATTCAGCCCGCAGTTTTGTACGTGCCTCCTTTGTGAGAGGCTTACGGGCCATTGACTCAATGTATTGAGTTACATGCGTGGCGGGAAGCCACTCAGAAGACCGCGGGTGGTGTAAAGCATTGGGATCAAACATAGGATCCCCCAACGGATCCACCAGAGGATCCGCGGACCCAGACGGGGCATCCGGGAACGCCGCAGCAGGGGGCGGCGGCAAATCTACATCTACAGGGTCAACTGCGACTCCAGTCAAATCCTCCTCTGAACCATGCAGGGAGTAGCGCTGTGCCTCCTCATCAGACTCTCTATCAGAGTCAGAAACATGTTCGGGCTGTGACCGCGCCGACTTCCAACCTCGCGCACGTTCTGCCTGGCGCGGACAGGCTCTTTTACGCGGTCTTAGCGCGTTGTCAACGGATGGGACAGTGCCATCATTCACAGTTGTTCTGGAGGCATGAGGGGGCTGAGAAGCTAGGGCTTGTGTCACCGAATGTGAAATTGCTGTGGACATGGAGCCCATGGCAGACATGATAGCGCTTGATATAGAGCGCTGAATGGCTAAGCTCTGAATATCCACCATAGGAGGGTCCCTGGTAGGGACACTAGAGCTCCTGGGTGGAGGAGACATGTGGTCCCTGGACTCCATATTCTGAGGGGGGCCGACATTAGGGGACCGGGATCGGGAATGGCGTGACATAGTGAGCACAGCTGAGGGTTAGTCACCCTATAGGAGCAGAAAGAAAAGCAGGCGCAAGACAGACCGTAAAAGGAACCAGGACCGGCGCTGCAGGAGACGCGACTGAGGCAGAGAATGGCTCCGGAACAAGCACCGCACGAAATCCCGCGAGACCTCGGCCGCAGTTAGCACACGAGATCTCGCGAGAAGGAGAAGAACCGAGAAGAAGAAGGGGAAAAAGCGCGCGAAATGGCGGCGCTTCCTCCCCGCAGTGCGGGCTCACAGCGCAGGCCTGGGAACAACGAGGGGTAAGAGGGTAAAACCCCACCAATAGAATGAAGAACCGAGAGTCCACTCCTCCCCAGCCGGAGTAGAAAAAAACAGCAAACGGCGGGGAGAGGAGAGGCAAGCTGAAAGGGCAGATAGAGAATATATATATATATAAATACCTACAAGCAAACGAACAAAATATATATATCAGTCAGGACAACCCACAGGTTACCAAACAGAAGATATCACACGATATATTACAATAATGAGATAATGAGATACCATGCCCTAAGGAATGCCCAAAAGGGAACACCTCAGGGCATAAGGAAAAACTGCTATGTATACTTAACTGGAGCAGCAAAGAAAGAGGACTGCTCCAGTGTGACCAGGGGTTATATGGACACTGGGAGTGACAGGGTGGGGCTTGTTGCCATAGTTTCTGCATGTTTAAAGTGTTTTTCTTTGCTGCTATGGAATCACAGTAAAGAGAGAGACAGCAATATGAGCCTCCGTGTCCTGGGATAAAATCCGGAGCAGGTGTACCATGTGAATCTGCTCAAACCATGGAAAGATAGGGAAACCTGTACGGAAGACAGCCCATGACCAGGGTTAAAAAGTCTGGTTAAAACCGTATCAGATACCCAAAGCTCGGGGACAAGCCATCGCGGAGGAAGTGCAGCTAATGCTCCAGCTAGGTGTCATCGAAAAATCAAAAAGTGAATGGGCCAGTCCGTTAGTCTTAATACCCAAGCCGGACAGGACATTGCGGTTCTGTAACGATTTCTGAATGAGGTGTCCAAGTTTAACGCGTATCCCATGCCCCGAGTGGATGAGCCTATTGAGAAGTTAGGCCAAGCTCGGTATTTTTCTGTGTTGGACCTCACCAAAAGGTACTGGCAGGTACCCTTGACGGAGGCTGCCAAGGAAAAAACGGCTTTCATCATGCCAGAGGGGCTGTATCAGTACAAGGTATTACCCTTTGATCTACATGGCGCTCCCGCCACGTTTCAAAGGCTAATGGACATTGTACTCCGTCCACATCGTCAGTACACTTCAGCGTACCTGGACGATATTGTTGTCCATAGCACCAACTGGGAAAGTCACCTACCTAAAGTACAGGATGTAGTTGACTCCCTTAGGAAGGCTGGCTTAACCGCTAACCCAAAAAAGTGCACGATAGGGTTAGAAGTGACCAAGTACCTGGGGTATGTAATTGGGCGCAGAATGATCAAACATCAGGTGAACAAAATTGAGGCAATTAGTAATTGGCCCCGACCTGTCACTACTCGGCAAGTAAAGTCATTCCTGGGTATGGTGGGGTACTATATGAGGTTTGTCCCCAATTTTGCTACATTCGCTGCACCATTGACAGGCCTTTTGAAGGGACGCAAGTCAGTGACGGTCCTGTGGAATGGGCAGGCGGAAAAGGCTTTCTCCGCTTTGAAGTCGGCCCTGTGTGGGTCCCCGGTATTGGTGATGCCCGACTTCAAGAGGGAGTTTGTGGTACAGACAGATGCCTCGGAGCTGTAATCTCTCAGGACATCAATGAGGAGGAACATCCCGTTGTTTTCTTGAGCCAAAAGCTTACCCCAGCCGAGACTAGGTACAGTATAGTGGAGAGAGAGTGCATGGCCATCAAGTGGGCACTCGAGTCTTTCCGCTATTATCTGTTGGGGAGAAAGTTCCATCTGGTGACCGACCACTCCCCTCTCAAGTGGATGAGCCAAGCCAAAGAGAAATCACCAGGTGGTTCTTGTCTTTTTAAAACTTTAAGTTTTCCGTGGAACATAGGGCAGGCAGGTTACAGAAAAATGCGGATGCCCTGTCCCGCATACACTGTCTGGCAAGTGTTCACTCCCTGAGGGTTGAACAAAGGGGGGAGGCATATAGGAAGGCACAAGGGTCCTCCATTGACGGAAGGTATGTGTCACCGAGATTCCTGGCATCGGTGAGGTAAGAGTCGGTAATTTTAAGTGTCAGCGGCAGTTAGTGCTGACTGACACTATTTGTTATTTAGTATGGCTTTAGTATTTTACTATTATTTAGTATCGCTGTAGAGCTGATGCGGGCCGGCTCTTACTGGGAGCAGCCAAAGTGCAGGGTGGGTGGGTAGCTTCTCCCAACGTTCCATGCCGGGTTTTAGTTTTGGATATAAAAACCCAGCCAGCAGTCTCAGCTGGGTGTGGATCATCCACCATTTCACAGCGAAGCTCTGGAGACTGTGGTTTTGGGATCTGCATGAGGTGTGCCGTGCTAAAGGGCTGAGAGCCGTATTGCTGGAAAACAGGCCCTCTAAAGCCTGCTGTGGATGGCTGATGAAAAACCGCTAACAAGGTGAACTTTTGTATTCTGTGGACTTTCCATGGTGTGAACAAACACCAACGTTATTTTGTTTTATATATATACACAACCATACATAGATATATATAGACACATATATACAGTTGCAAGAAAAAGTATGTGAACCCTTTGGAATGATATGGATTTCTGCACAAATTGGTCATAAAATGTGATCTGATCTTCATCTAAGTCACAACAATAGACAATTACAGTCTGCTTAAACTAATAATAACACACAAAGAATTAAATGTTACCATGTTTTTATTGAACACACCATGTAAACATTCACAGTGCAGGTGTAAAAAGTATGTGAACCCTTGGATTTAATAACTGGTTGAATCTCCTTTGGCAGCAATAACTTCAACCAAACGTTTCCTGTAGTTGCAGATCAGATGTGCACAACGGTCAGCAGTAATTCTTTACCATTCCTCTTTACAAAACTGTTTCAGTTCAGCAATATTCTTGGGGTGTCTGGTGTGAATCGCTTTCTTGAGGTCATGCCACAGCATCTCAATCTGGTTGAGGTCAGGACTTTGACTGGGCCACTCCAGAAGGCGTATTTTCTTCTGTTTAAGACTAATTTACTTCTATGCTTTGGGTCATTGTCCTGTTGCAACACCCATCTTCTGTTGAGTTTCACCTGGTGGACAGATGGCCTTAAGTTCTGCAAAATGTGTTGATAAACTTGGGAATTCATTTTTCCTTCGATTATAGCAATCCGTCCAGGCCCTGGTGCAGCAAAGCAGCCCAAAACCATGATGCCCCCACCACCATACTTCACAGTTGGGATGAGGTTTTTATGTTGGTGTGCTGTGCCTTTTTTTCTCCACACATAGTGTTGTGCGTTTGTTCCAAACAACTCAGCTTTGGTTTCATCTGTCCACAGAATATTTTGCCAATACTGCTGTGGAATATCCAGGTGCTCTTGTTCAAACTGTAAACGTGCAGCAATGTTTTTTTGGGACAGCAGTGGCTTCCTCTGTGGTATCCTCTCATGAAATCCATTCTTGTTTAGTGTTTTATGTATCGTAGATTCGCTAACAGGGATGTTAGCATATGCCAGAGACTTTTGTAAGTCTTTGGCTGACACTCTAGGATTCTTCTTCACCTCATTGAGCAGTCTGCGCTGTGCTCTGGCAGTCATTTTTACAGGATGGCCACTCCTAGGGAGAATAGCAGCAGTGCTGAACTTTCTCCATTTATAGACAATCCCTGGACTGATGAACAGCATGGCTTTTGGAGATACTTTTATAACCCTTTCCAGCTTTATGCAAGTCAATAATTCTTAATCGTAGGTCTTCTGAGAGCTTCTTTGTGTGAGGCATCATTCACATCAGGCATTGCTTCTTGTGAAAAGCAAACCCAGAACTGGTGTGTGTTTTTTATAGGGCAGGGCAGCTATAACCAACACCTCCAATCTCATCTCATTGATTGGACTCCAGTTGTCTGACACCTTTCTTGCAACTGCATATATATATATATATATATATATATATATTATACAGACCAAAAGTTTGGACACACCTTCTCATTCAAAGAGTTTTCTTTATTTTCATGACTATAAAAATTGTAGATCCACACTGAAGGCATCAAAACTATGAATTAACACATGTGGAATTATATACATAACAAAAAAGTGTGAAACAATTGAAAATATGTCATATTCTAGGTTCTTTAAAGTAGCCACCTTTTGCTTTGATTACTGCTTTGCACACTCTTGGCATTCTCTTGATGAGCTTCAAGAGGTAGTCACCTGAAATGGTTTTCACTTCACAGGTGTGCCCTGTCAGGTTTAATAAGTGGGATTTCTTGCCTTATAAATGGGGTTGGGACCATCAGTTGCGTTGTGGAGAAGTCAGGTGGATACACAGCTGATAGTCCTACTGAATAGACTGTAAGAATTTGTATTATGGCAAGAAAACTCTTTGAATGAGAAGGTGTGTCCAAACTTTTGGTCTGTACTATATATATATATATATATATATATGGCAATATGGTAAGCAAGCGCAGTACAGAGGCAAAATACAGGTTCTTAACTCAAAACTAGGGTTAAGCGAACCCAAACTTTAGGATTTTTGGACCCTGGACCCAAACGTAGCGCTGCACGTCACTCTTCTGTTACTAGTGTAGGGAGGGGATGCTTTGATTGATTTCAGGGAGAGAATAGGAGAGAATCTTTGTTCAGAACTTGAATCTAACTCAGCGATCTACATACATTTAGTTGTGTGGGTGCAGGGCACAATCTTTTTACCCTGCCCTGAGCCCAGTGACCGAAAAAATAACTTTTATCTGTCTGTTAGTTAGGTGGGTGGCGGCGGCGGCGGCCATTTTATGCAAGCTTAGTGCACCAGCACTGTATCTGAGCTTTTGTGACATTGAAATCCAAGCTTGAAAAACTGCATTAATAATCTAGTTTTAAAAAAATCACCCTTTTTTTGGGCAATTTGCAACATCTGGTGCATTTACAGGATTAGTCAGTGTGCAATTTAAGCTAGAAATACAGCCATAATTTTCTGGGTTTTTAAAAACACACTTCATCAGCATGTGTGAAATTAAAGGGTTATATACTGCTGTCATATTCAGTTATTAAACAGACACCCATTTGGGTAAAAAAAGTTTATTTTGCATCCTTTGCTGCATATGTCATTGTGGGATACAGCCTTTACATAGTGTGGTTCTATTCAGTAATTTTAAATACAGCCATTTTGGGCACAAATCTATAATTGCGGCCTAGTGTGGGTCAGGGCGTGTGAGATACAGCCTTTACATAGTGTGGTTCTATTCAGTTATTTGAAAAACAGCCATTTTTGGCCAAAATATTTAATTGCGGAGTAGTCTGGATCAGGGCGTGTGAGATACACGCTTTAAATACTATGGTTATATTCTTCTATTAATAAAACACAATTTTTGGGAGAAAAACACAATTGTACAGCCCTTGCACCATCAGCACATGTCAAATTCAAGTGTTATATACTGCTGTCATATTCAGTTATTAAACAAAAACCCGTTTTGGGCAAAAAAGTAAATTTTGCATCCTTTGCTGCATATGTTATTGTGAGATACACACTTTAGATACTGTGGTTCTGTTCAGGTATTGGAAATACAGCCATTTTGGACAAACAAATTTAATTGCGGCCTAGTCTGGATCAGGGCGTGTGAGAAACACCATTTAAATACTGTGGTTCTATTATGCTATTAATTAAACACCCATTTAGGGCAATTTGAGAAATATTTGAGAAATATGAGGAGAGTGTCAAATAAGGGACGTGATCCAGGTCGTGGTGATGCTGGTGAAGTTCCTGTTGCAGGGAGAGGACGTGGTCGATCTGTGCCAGCTACACGCACAAGTGAAACCCCTTCCTCAGGTGCGAGTAGGCGACAGAACCTGCAGCGGTATTTGGTCGGGCCTAATGTGGCTCTACGAATGGTGAGGCCAGAACAAGTACAGCCAATAGTAAATTGGGTTGCTGACAGTGCCTCCAGTTCCTTCACATTGTCCCCCAGCCAGTCTCCTGCTGAAAGATTAGAGGTGGCACCTGCAGCCAATGTCCATCAGTCTTTCACCTCACCCCCTTGCAAATTAGCAAAGCAGTCTGAGCCCAAAGTCATAAAGCAGACTCTTCTGCTTTTTGATGACTCCGTTAGCAGGGTTTCCCAGGACCATCCACCTATCCCTGCCCCAGAAGAACCCAATGCCCAACCACTTATGTTTTAAGATGAGTCCATGGGAGGACCATCGCAGCACGTCTCGGATGATGACAAAACACAGGTGCCAACTGCTGGGGCTTTTGAAAGTGTGCAGACCGACAAGGAGGGCAGGGGTGAAGACTGGGTGAAAGATGATGTGCAGGACGATGAGGTCCTCGACCCTACATGGAATCAAGGTCATGCGAGTGACCTATGTAGTTTGGAGGAAGAGGCGGTGGTCGCACAGAGCCACCAGCACAGCAGAAGAGGGATCAGGGTGCAAAAGCGTAGCGGCCGTCTTCTAGACAGTACGCCTGCTACTGCCCACCACATTAAGGGACCGAGCACACCAAAGCCAGCTCCAAGGAATTCCCTGGCATGGCAGTTCTTCAGACAATGTGCTGACGACAAGACACGAGTGGTTTGCATGCTGTGCAATCAGAGCCTGAAGCGAGGCACAAACGTTCTCAACCTGAGAACAACCTGCCTGACCAGGCATTTAAGTGCAAAGCACGAGCTGCAGTGGAGTAGACACCTCAAAAACCAAGAAAGGTCTCTGGCTTCTCCTGCTTCCTCTTCTGCTGCAGTCGCGGCCTCTTCATACACTTCTGGAGTGACAGTGCCACTTGCCACCCTGCAAACAGAGGATCTGCCAGCAACACCAACACCTGGGTCACCAAGCATCTCCACAATGTCCCACGCAAGCGTTCATCTCTCCATTTCCCAAACACTGGAGAGGAAGAGGAAGTACCCCCCCACCCTCCCGCGATCCCAAGCCCTGAATGCCAGCATTTCTAAATTACTGGCCTTTGAAATGCTGTCATTCCGTCTGGTGGAGACAGATAGTTTTAAAGGCCTTATGGTGGTGGCTGTCCCACAGTACGTCGTGCCCAGCTGCTACTACTTTTCCAGGTGAGCCATCCCTTCCGTGCACAACCAAGTAGGGTACAAAATCAGGTGTGCACTGCGCAAAGCCATCTGTGGCAAGGTGCACCTCACTACGGATATGTGAACCAGTAAGCATGGTCAGGGATGCTATATCTCCATAACAGCACACTGGGTAAATGCAGTGGCGGCTGGGCCTGAGGCGGATAGCAGAGGGCGCTTCAGTTGGCCTCCTGTTGCTTCGTCCTCCTACTCCGCTTCCTCATCCGGTCAGCGTATCACCTTCACCACCAACTTCAGCACAGCCAGGGGTAAACGACAGCAGGCAGTTTTAAAATGTATCTGTTTGGGGGACAAACCCCACACCGCGCAGGAGCTGTGGATGGGCCTTGAACAACAGACCGATGAGTGGTTAGTGCTAGTGAGCCTCAAGCCCGGCCTGGTGGTGTGCGATAATGGGCAAAATCTCGTAGCAGCTCTGGGACTAGCCGGTTTGACGCACATCCCTTGCCTGGCGCATGTTCTGAATTTGGTGGTGCAGAGATTCCTTAAAAATTACCCCAATATGTCAGAGCTGCTGCATAAAGTGCGGGCCATCTGTGCGCGCTTTCGGCGTTCTCACCCTGCTGCTGCTCGCCTGTCAGCACTGCAGTGTAACTTCTGCCTTCCCGCTCACTGCCTCATATGCGACGTGCCCACAAGGTGGAACTCCACCTTGCACATGCTGGCCAGACTGTGTGAGCAGCAGCAGGCCATAGTGGAGTTTCAGCTGCAGCACACATGGGTAAGTCGCTCTGCGGAACAGCACCACTTCACCACCAATGAGTAGTCCTCCATGCGAGACCTGTGTTTCTTGTTGCTCTGTTTCGAGTAATCCACCAACATGGCCAGTGGCAATAACGCCGTTCTCAGCGTAACTATGCCTCCTTGAAAAAACGCTGCTGGGGATGATGGAAGAGGATGTGGCACAGGAGGAGGAAGAGGGATCATTTCGTAGGGTTTCCGGCCAGTCATTCACAAGTGGCTCCAAGGGTGGGTTCCTGCACCCACAAAGACCAGGTACACTATAGTCCAGCCACTGCACAGTTCTGGAGGATGACGAGGTGGAGGATAAGGAGGAGGAGATGGAGGAGGACGAACCATGTTCACAGCAGGGTGGCACCCAGACCAGCTCATGGCCATCACTGGTGCATGGCTGAGGTGATACAGAGGACACAGACGATACACCTCTCACAGAGGACAGCTTTTCGTTGCCTCTGGGCAGCCTGGCACACATGAGCGATTACATGCTGCAGTGTCTCTGCAACGACCGCCGAGTTGCCCACATTCTAACTTGTGCTGATTACTGGGTGGTCATGCTGCTGGATCCCCGTTACAAGGACAATGTACCATCCTTAATTCCCTCACTGGAGCGTGATCGTAAGATGCACGAGTACCAGCGCACGCTGGTAGACGCGCTGCTGGTGGCATTCCCACCTGACAGCGGGGGCACAGTGGAAGCACAAGGCGTAAGAAGAGGTCACCAATGCAGCTCAGAAGGCAGGGTTAGCATGGCCGAAATGTGGAAAAGCTTTGTCAGCACGCCACAACAACCAGCACCACCAGCTGATATGGAATGTCTTAGCAGGAGGCAGCATTTTACTAACATGGTGGAGCAGTATGTGTGCACACGCCTACACGTACTGAATGATGGGTCTGCCCCCTTCAACTTCTGGGTCTCCAAATTGGGCACATGGCCTGAGGTTGCCCTTTACGCCTTGGAGCTGCTGGCCTGCCCTGCAGCCAGTGTATTATCTGAACGTGAGTTTAGCACAGCAGGGGGCGTCATCACAGACAAGCACAGCCGCCTGTCCACAGCCAATGAGGACAAGCTCACATTCATTAAAATGAACCAGGCATGGATCCCACAGGACTTGTCCGTACCTTGTGCAGAATAGACATGTATACTGGCCTTAACCAGCCATTGTTATTAAAAATAATACTAAAATTTAAACCAAAAATCAGTGTTGGCTACCTCGTCCTCCTCCACTGCCGCTTCCACCTACACCGCTACGTCCACCGCCTCCTCAAACTCCTACCCCATATGGAACTCCACCTTATATAAATCAAATTATTATTTTTTTGTACGTATTTTATGTCATTTCACTACTTTGTCAGTTACATTTTCGGGTGATATTCACCAATTTTTGGGTGTGATGTACCACTGCTATACCTAGTAGACAGCTTAATAAATTTCAATAATTTTTTTTTTTTTTACATTTTCGGGTGACAATAAACTATTTTTTTCTGTCATAGACCCCTGCTCTACCAAGTAGACAGGTTAATACATTTCTGTAATTTTTCTGTTGGATTCTTGGGTTGGCATTTTACAATTTTGGACGTGAATAAACCCCTGCTCTGCATAGGTGACAGGGAATTAAATTTCAGAAATTCTTCTTTAATTGATGCACGCCACCTTTCATTCAATGCTTAAACTTTAACAAGTTGTCCCACATTTGCGCTTCAATTATTTGTCCCACATTTGCGCTTCAATAATTTTTCCCACATTTGCGCTTTACTAATTTTTCCCATATTTGCGCTTTACAAATTTTTCCCACATTTGCCTTCAGTAATTTGTCCCACATTTGCGCCTCAATAACTTTTCCCACATTTGCGCTTCAGTAATTTGTCCCACATTTGCGCCTCAATTACTTTTCCCATATTTCCGCTCGATCCCCAATAATTTTTATACATTTATCTCCCTTGGATGTGGTGTCTCTTTCTCACGCTCCCTCTCCGGCTTGGAACCCTGATTCGCCGATAACCGTGATCAACATGGTAGGCTCAGAAAAGAACATCGAAAGTTGATAGAGAAGATATCCAAATTGATGGTGGATGTCACTGGGGCACCTCTGCATAGGTTGCAGGAACATAAATTTAAAAATATCGTCTGTTACATTGTCAGGTGACATTTTTCTAATTTTGCTAGATAGAAATCCCTGCTCAACATGGTTGACAGGGAATAAAATGTAAGAAATTCTTCATTAATTGATGCGCGCCACATACTTTCATTCAATGCTTAAACTTTTAAAAGTTGTCCCAGATTTACTCTTTAATAACTTGTCCCATATTTTCGCTCTATAATTTATAATTTGAAACAATTCGATCCTCCCTTGGATGTGGTCTCTCTTTCTCACGCTGCCTCTCCGGCGTGGAACACTGATTCGCCAATAACCGTGCTCAACATGGTAGGCTCAGAAAAGAACATCGAAAGTTGATAGAGAAGATATCCAAATGGATGGTGGACATCACAGGAACGTGCGATCAGGCAGAAGTTAGCTAGAGTCAATAAAGCGGCAGCAGGGCCTCTCCTGTCTAACGTTTACAAATCAAAAATACCACAGTGACATTCCCTATACATTTTTATTAATCATTCCAATAACAGGGCATCTTAAGAGTCCTGTATTGTTATTTATCGTCACTACCTCCCTGAGTGGGTAATTGCCACGCGCCCCTTCCTTAACTTGGAAGCTTATGCTTCGATACTTTGTCCCACATTTCCGCTCGATTACATTTAATTTTATCCATTGACCTCCCTTGCATGTGGTATCATTTTCTCAGGCTCCCTCTCCGGCCTGGAACCCTGATTCCCCGTTACCCATGATCACCATGGTAGGCACATAAAAGAACATTGAAAGTTGATAGAGCAGAAATCAAATTGGATCATGAACATCACGGGGACGTGCGACATGGTGGTGTAGTAAGTCTGCACACGCCTACACGAACTGACTGACTGTCAGCCCCTGTAACTTCAGCGTCTCCAAATTGGGCACATAGCCTGATCTTGCCCTTTACCCCTCGGAGGTGCTGGCCTGCCCTGCAGCCAGTGTATTGTCTGAACGTGTGTTTAGCACGAATGGAAGGGGTTATCACAGGTTACATTTTCCAATGTTTTGGGGTGTACCCTAATTTAAAACAATAAAAATAAATTTAAAACCAAAAAGAAGTGTAGGCTACCTCCTCCATTGCCGCTTCCACATACACCGCCACATCCACCACCTACTCAACCTCCTACTCCACATGGACCTCGTCCTCCTAGATCCAGATTATTCTTTTTTATTTGTACGTATTTTATGCTATTTTTAAAGTCATTTCCCTATCCACATTTTTTTGCAGAGCACTTGCCATGCTCTTAACCACATTTTGATGCCATTTGCAGCCCTCTAGCCCTTTCCATGACATTTTTACAGCCATTTTAGTGCTCAAAAGTACGGGTCCCCATTGACTTCAATGGGGTTCGGGGTCAAGGTCGGGTCCCGAACTCAAACTTTTTTGTGACGTTCGGCCGAACCCGTCGAACCCAAACATCCAGGTGTCTGCTCAGCTCTATTTAAAACGTCAATGTTTATTCACTCTTGAGGCAATTGCACAAAACATCATGTAACTTTCCAGTCTTGGTGTTAATTCACACACAACGGAAAGTTTATATAACACAAGTCACCTTGCTGGCAGTTCTGTCTCCAGTAGTCCACAGCAGGCTTTAGGTGGCCTGTTTCCCCAGTAGAGATGGCCCAAACTATTCGTCGGCGAACAGTTCCCGGCGAATATCGCATGTTCACGTTCGCCGCCTATACATCATCATTGAGCAAACTTTGACCCTGTACCTCACAGTCAGCAGACACATTCCAGCCAATCGGCATACCTTCCCTCCCAGACCCTTCCACCGCCTATCAAAAAGCAAGGACAGCATCCATCTTAGATTAATTCTGAAGCTGCAGTGTCACAAAGTTGTATTAGCAATGCGATTAATACAGGTTATATTAATCGCATTGCGATTTCAACTTAGAGCTGGGTTCCTAATGGTTGTATTGATAGAATATAACGAAGATTGAGAATATAGTGCTATATTCATTGTCAATTCTAGCAATACAACCATTAGGAACTCAGATCTAAGTTGTAATCGCAATGCGAATAATGCAGGTTATATTAATCGCATTGCGAATTCAACTTAGAGCTAAGTTCCTTATGGTTGTATTGATAGAATATAACGAAGATTGAGAATATAGTGCTATATTCGTTGTCAATTCTAGCAATACAGCCATTAGGAACCCAGCTCTAAGTTGAATTCGCAATGCGATTAATGTAACCTGCATTAATCGCATTGCGATTACAACTTTCTCAAATCCGACAGTACATTCTAGCATGGAGCCGTTCCCATGGTGATGGGGACGGTCCATGAGCACGGAAGTCGGCAGAAGCTCTAAGTTGAAATCGCAATGCGATTAATTCAAGTTCTATAAATCGCATTGCGATTTCAACAGAACTTCTGCTGACTTCCGTGCTCATGGAGCGTCCCCATCACCATGGGAACGACTCCATGCTAGAATGTACTGTTGGATTTGAGAAAGTTGAAATCGCAATGCGATTAATTCAAGTTCTATAAATCGCATTGCGATTTCAACTTACCACACTCTGCATCAACTACGTAATTTTCCATGGGAGTTTTGCCATGGATCCCCCTCCGGCATGACACAGTCCAGGTTAGTCCCCTTGAAACAACTTTTCCATCACTATTGTGGCCACAAAGAGTACCTGTGGGATACAAAATAGCACTCCAAACTGGAACCTCGCAAATAGCTGCTAGCAGACGAACAGGAAAAGCATACAATCAGCTTACACTCCTGGCAATCAGTCTCTAACAGCATACAGGGAATCCCCCCAATAACGAGACAAGGCTCCGTGTTGAGGGTCAAGCAGTGGTCTGACTGTACTTTAAGTACAGCCTCTTTTATTCATAAAAAACAAACATAGTACTGCCCACAGGGTTTTGAAATCCAACCAATCAATATCTTACAACACACACAATGCAAGTACAGCAACCAATCGTTCACGCCCCCTAGGGGACCAGAAGGGAGACTGCGACACAGAACAGATACAACACATCCCCACAATGCATCATGGTTTCCTCCTCTCTGTCCTGGAGACAACCGAAGAGCAATCCAATTATCTCTCAGGACAAAGGGAAATCGCCAATACACATGTGGAGACAACAGGACAGACATCACCATTTAAACACACAATGGGACAATGGCACAATGGGACAATGGAACACACCCAGCATTTTCCTCCCCTCTGTCTATCCACCCAACTGTCTCCCAAGCTGACAAGTTACACAAACATATATACGCTTGGTTCTTTAAAGTGGTATACCCATATGCCCTAACATCATACGTACAGGAATTACCGTATATAGTGGCTGGGTTTGCCACAGGGCCATAATCCTGAGGCAAGAGGCTTTTAAACAGGCCTCTCCAAAACCCAGTGGCGATGTTGGTTTTGCCACAGCCCTGTTTCGCACATTCGCGAACATTTGCGGAAATTCGCGTTCACCGTTCGCGAACGGAAAATTATATGTTCGCGACATCACTATTCCCCAGCATGCAGCTCTCAGCCCTCCAGCACTGCACAAAGCCTCAGATTACAAAACACAGAGACATCTCTGCTGATCCCAGCTGCCAGGTGCTGCAAAAATCCAGTTCGGCACTTAAACTCCGGAAACCAGCCCAGCCGCACATTGTGGGAGGAAAATACCAGCCATTATATATTATAGTTAGTTATACAGAGGGGCCATAATAAATAATAAATATACAAAGGGGCCATTATATATTATACAGAGGGGTCATTATATATAATAATTATACAAGGGGCCGTTATATATTATACAGGGGGGGCATTATATATTATACATAGGGGCCATTATATATTATAATTATACAGAGAGGCTATTAATAATGGCCCCCTGTATAATTATTATATATAATGGCCCCTCTGTATAATATATAATGGCCCCCTTGTATAATTATTATATATTATGGCCCCGCAGTATAACTATAAATTATAGTTATACAGTGAGGCCATAATATATAATAATTTTACAGGGCAGGGGGCCATTATATATCATACAGAGGGGCCATTATATATAATAATTACACAGGGGGGCCATTATATATTATACAGAGGGACCATTATATATATCATAATTAGACAGGGGGGCCATTATATATAATAATTATACAGAGGGCCCATTATCAATAGCCTCTCTGTATAATTATAATATATAATGGCCCCTATGTATAATATATGATGGCCCCTTGTATAATTATTATATATAATGGCCCCTCTGTATAATATATGATGGCCCCCTTGTATAATTATAATATATTATGGTCCCACTGTATAACTATGATATATCATGGCCCCCTGTATAATATATCATGGCCCCTCTGTATAATATAAAACGGTGCCCATTCTTTCAAAATATACTGGCCTCCTTTGTATCTCTTCTGCCCACCTCCATAGTGCCCCCAGTACTTACATAAAGAAAACAAAAAAAAACTCACCTCTCTTCATCACCTCTTGTAGTCTTTGCTTGGGCATTCTGGCACAGGCAGACAGGAACGTATCACCATGACCTCCTGCTCCGCGTAATCACGTCATCTCGCGAGACCCGGCGCAGGAGGTGACTGTGATATAATCGCGATCTCCTGCGCCGCTCTACTGCGCCGCTCTACTGCTTCTTAAAGCTTCAGGCCAGGCGGAACAGAGGGGATGGGAGCCATAGACTTCCATCACCCTCATTATACTGCCTTCTGCCTGGCGCCCCCTACAATTTGGCGCCTGGGGCAATGCCCCCCCCCTGGCCCACCCATGCTACACCCCTGCGTGGACGCTCGTGGTGGCTCCTGCTGTCTGCAAAGCCATCACGTGTTGTAGCAGCAACTGGTTAGTCTCCTGCTGCTGCTTATTAGCCTCGCGTTGCTGAAGGTTTGTCTCTCGCTACTGCAGATTAGCCTCCATGAGGGCCTTCACAACAGCCTCCATTTTGTCGTGGGGAACTGGTTGTAATACTGGCACTGGTTTAGTGTACGACATACAACCGTGCCTGAAAATGCAGAAAAAAAATATTGATGTTCACGCCGCCTGATTGCCCACATCCTCCACCAATTGTGGGGTTTCGCTCTGGTAGATAGGGTAAGCGTACGTAGTACAGAGGCAAAATACCAGTTCTTAACTCAAAATGTCAGTGTGTATTCACACTTGAGGCAATTGCACAAAACAGCATGTAACTTTGCAGTCTTGGTGTTAATTCACACACAATGGAAGGTTCATATAACACAAGTCACCTTGCTGGCAGTTCTGCCTCCAGTAGTCCACAGCAGGCTTTAGTGGGCCTGTTTCCCCAGCGTGCGGCTCTCAGCCCTCCAGCATGGCGCAAAGCCTCAGATCCCAAAACACAGTGACCTTCACAGTGCCTGCCCCTTTGACAGTGACCTTCACAGTGCCTGCCCCTTTGACAGTGACATTCACAGTGCCTTCTCCTTTGACAGTGACCTTTACAGTGCCTGCCTGTTTGACAGTGACCTTCACAGTGACGGCCCCTTTGACAGTGACTTTCACAGTGATGGCCCCATTGACAGTGACTTTCACAGTGACGGCCCCATTGACAGTGACTTTCACAGTGACGAACCCTTTGACAGTGACTTTCACAGTGACGACCCCTTTGACAGTGACTTTCACAGTGATGGCCCTTTTGACAGTGACTTTCACAGTTACTGCCCCTTTGACAGGGACCTTCATATAGCTCTCCCCTTTAACAGGGACCTTCATATAGCTCTCCCCTTTAACAGGGACCTTCATATAGCTCTCCCCTTTAATAACAGTGATCTCCACAGTGCCCGCCAATTTAATAACAGTGACCTCCACTGTGCCCGCCCCTTTAAAAACAGTGACCTAGTGGATATAAAAAGTCTACATACCCCTGTTAAAATGTCAGGTTTCTGCCATTTAAAAAAAAACAAACAAACTGAACTCTTTTAGGTAGAGGGAAGAGAAAATGTAAATATAAAATAATATGGTTGCTTGAGTGTGCACACCCTTAAACTAATACTTTGTTGAAGCACCTTTTGATTTTATTACAGCACTCAGTCTTTTTGGGTATGAGTCTATCAGCATGGCACATTTTGACTTGGCAAGATTTGCCCACTCTTCTATACAAAAACACTCCAAATCTGTCAGATTGCGAAGACATCTCCTGTGCACAGCCCTCTTCAGATCACCCCACAGATTTTAAATCAGATTCAGGTCTGGGCTCTGGCTGGGCCATTCCAAAACTTTAATCTGCTTCTGGTGAAGCCATTTCTTTGTTGATTTGGATGTATGCTTTGGGTCATTGTCATGCTGAAAGATGAAGTTCCTCTTCATTTTCAGCTTTCTAGCAGAAGCCTGAAGGTTTTCTGCCAATATTGACTGGTATTTGGAACTGTTCATACTTCCCTCTAGCTTAAAGAGTACCTTTCACCTGGAAAAACATTGTGAACTAAGCATCATGACATATACAGCGGCGCCCAGGGATCTCATTGCACTTATTATTATCCCTGGGCGCTGCTGCGTTCGGGCACTGTGCCCTCCGGTATCTTTGCTCACTTGGTTATAGTAGGCGGAGACTGCCCTTGTTCTGCTGGGCGTCTCCTCCCAGGCTGTAGCGCTGGCCAAACGCAGTGAAGAGCTCACAGCCTGGGAGAAAAAAAACTCCCAGGCTGTGAGCTCTGCACTGCGATTGGCCAGCGCTACAGCCTAGGAGGAGGAGATGCCCAGCAGAACAAGGGCAGACTCTGCCTACTATAACCAAGTCCCCTAAGTCTCCGCCTACTATAACCAAGTGAGCAAAGATACCGGAGGACATCGCGGCCGAACTGGGCGGCGCCCAGGGATAATAGTAAGTGCAGTGAGATCCCTGGGCGCCACTGTATATGTCATGATACTTAGTTCACAATGTTTATCCAGGTGAAAGGTCCTCTTTAACTAAGGCCCCAGTTCCAGCTGAAGGAAAACAGCCCCAAATCATGATGCTGACACCACCATGCTGCACTGTGGGTATGGTGTTCTTTTGGTGATGTGCAGTGTTGTTTTTGGGTCAAACATATCTTTTGGAATTATGGCCAAAAAGTTCAACCTTGGTTTCATCAGACCATAACACCTTTTCCCACATGCTTTTGGGAGACTTCAAATGAGTTTTTGCAAAATGTAGCCTGGCTTAGATGTTTTTCTTCGTAAGAAAAGGCTTTCGTCTTGCCACTATATGAAGAATACAGGAGATTGTTGTCACATGTACCACACAGCCAGTACTTGCCAGATATTCCTGCAGCTCCATTAATGTTGCTGTAGGCCTCTTGGTAGCCTCCCAGACCAGTTTTCTTCTCGTCTTTTCATCAATTTTGGATGGAAGTCCAGTTCTTGGTAATGTCACTGTTCCATGTTTTCTCCACTTGATGATGACTGTCTTCACTGTGTTCCATGGTGTATCTAATGCCTTGGAAATTCTTTTGTACCCTTCTCCTGACTGATACATTTTAACAATGAGATACCTCTGATGCTTTGAAAGCTCTCTGTGGATCATGGCTTTTCCTGTGGGATGCGATTAAGAATATTTCAGGAAAGATCAACTAGAGCAGCTGAACTTTTTGGGGGGTTAATCAGAGGCACTTTAAATGATGGCAGGTGTATGCTGACTCCTATTTAACATGATTTTGAATGTGATTGCTTAATTCTGAACACAGCTACATCCCCAGTTATAATGTGCAACCACATTATTTATTTATAAAAAAAAAATAAAAATTCTTCCCTCCACCTAAAAGATTTCAGTTTGTTTTTCAATTGAGTGGTACAGTTTATAGGTCACATTAAAGGTGGAAAATGTTCTGAAATGATTTATCTTTGTCTCATTTTTTACAGCAAAGAAGCCTGACATTTTAACAGGGGTGTGTAGACTTTTTATATCCACTGTATATACATGTGTGTCTATGTATCTGTATGAATGTATGTGTATATATGTGTATATATATATATATGCATTTATGTCTATATATATATTTATGTATGCGTGTGTTGTGTGTGTGTGTATATATATATATTTGTGTGAGGCGCTTACGGTAGTACAGTGAAGAACCCTAGGAAATCAGGGAATAAGCGTAGTCGGTTGTGGTGTGCCGAAACCGAGGATGAGGTAGGCCTGAGAAAGAAGAGAGCCCACCCAAGAATAGAGATATGGAAGAAATGAGTTGTAAATGAGTGGAGTGGTGGGAGGGTCAAAGCTCAGACCTCGGACGGTGCAGGAGCCAGGTAAAGGGGGTGCCCTAAAGAGGCTAGAGGCGGACCTCAGCCCCTCCCACAAATCCAGGCAAACTGCCTTCACACTTGCGTGAGGCGCTTACGGTAGTACAGTGAAGAACCCTAGGAAATCAGGGAATAAGCGTAGTCGGTTGTGGTGTGCCGAAACCGAGGATGAGGTAGGCCTGAGAAAGAAGAGGGCAAAAATGAAATAACCAGTTATTGTAGTCAAATATACATGAATATCTCAACCCGACATGTTTTGGAAAGTATCTCTTAACTCTTGTGTTGGATTGGGAATGTATCGCGAGTAAGCGGATGACTTCCAGCGCCCCAATTCCCGATGACATGAGTAGGGGCGTTGGCACTGGAGGCCGTAGACGCGGCTCCAAAGCGAAAGGAGTGCCCTGAGTAGTTGGCTGCGTTGAGGCCCAGTTGTGTGAGGGATGACCTGACATGGGTCATGAAGGTGGTGGTGGTGAGTACCGAACCATGTAGCGGTTGAGAGGGTAGAAACTTGTGACGTTGTCTGTAAGCATCCAGAACCCTGACTGGACACCATCTGTTGTGCGTGGGGTGATATGAAATGTTGACGGGTAAGTGCTGACTACTCTTGGAGTGAGGTAAGGTCAGGACGTAATGATCCATGTGTTTTGCCAAGTGGGAGACAAGAAGACAAGCTGTGGCTTGGGTCGTGTAGGTTGTAGTGAATTCCCCGGGCCTCAGGAACCGTAGAAGGCCAAGTAAATTGCTGTTTTGAGGATGGAGTTGGTATCTGCTTTAGAAGGCTTGGCGTCTAGTAATTCGGATAATGCCTTGAAAATATGATTGTTAACGGGTAGCCTCTGGGCTGGACGTGCGGGTTCCGCTTTCTGAATACCTCTGAGTTTGGTTTTGATTTGGTGAGAGGCCACGCAACTGATGTTATTAGGGTGTAAGATTAGCATGTGGTGTAAAATGCCAGTGAGATAGAGTACGAAGGCGTTGTATGACATTTCAGTTTAAGGTGGCAAAAAGAAGCAAACCCCAGAAGAGAAGCCATGACAAAAGGGGGGCGTGATGTTATGTTCCAGGAGGAATCTGACAACCTAAAAATAAAAGTCAGAGAAAACGATAACGTGAGAGAGACTCTAATGGCGCAAGCCACGCGTGCGAGTCACCATAAGATAATTGTATTGCAAGCCACTGATGACCGAGCCATGCGAGCGGGTCTGAAGGCAGAAAAGACATGGAACCTACTAGTTGCGGGACCACGCAGCCGGCCTCGACTGGCGGAGTTGTGTGTGTAGAATTTGAATGGGGAAGCGATACGTGAGAGACTCTAATGGCGGAGCCATGCGTGAGAGACTCTAATGGCGGAGCCATATGTGTAAAAATGGCACGGAGAAGCCATGCGTGAGAGACTTTAAGGCGGAGCCATGCGTGAGACTCTAAAGGCGGAGCCATATGTGTAAAATTCACCCGGAGAAGCCATGCGTGAGAGACTCTAATGGCGGGGTCATGTGTGTGAAATTAATACGGAGAAGCCATGCGTGAGAGACTCTAATGGCGCAGCCATGCGTGAGAGACTCTAATGGCGGGGTCATGTGTGTGAAATTAATACGGAGAAGCCATGCGTGAGAGACTCTAATGGCGGAGCCATGCGTGAGAGACTCTAATGGCGGGGTCATGTGTGTGAAATTAATACAGAGAAGCCATGCGTGAGAGACTCTAATGGCGGAGCCATGTGTGTGAAATTAACACGGAGAAGCCATGCGTGAGAGACTCTGATGGCGGAGCCATGCGTGAGAGACTGTAATGGCGGGGCCATATGTGTAACCCTGGAACGGAGAAGCCATGCGTGAGAGGCTCTAATGGCAGGGCCGTGCGTGAGAGATTCTACTGGCGAAGGTCATGTGTGTGACACTAACGGAGAAGCCATGCGTGAGACTAATGGCAGAGTCGTATGTGTAAAACTAACCCGGCAAAGTAATGCGTGAGAGACTCTAATGGCGGAGTTGTATGTGTGACACTGAAACGGAGAAGCCATGTGTGAGAGATTCTACTGGCAAAGTCATATGCGTGACACTAACGGAGAAGCCATGCGTGAGCGACTCTAATGGCGGAGTCATATGTGAGAGACTCAAATAGCGGAGTCGTATGTATACAACTGAAACGGAGCAACCATGCGTGCGAAACTAATAGTGGGGTCGTGAGAGTCTCTAATGGCGGAGTTATGTGTGTGAAAGTAAAACGGCGAAGTAACGCGTGAGAGACTCTAATGGCAGAGTTATGAGTGTAAACTAACCGGCGAAGTAATGCGTGAGAGTCTGTAATGACGGAGTAATGTGTGTAAACTAAACGGCGAAGTAATGCGTGAGGGACTCTAATGGCGGAGTTATGTGAAACACTAAAACGGAGAAGCCATGTGTGAGAGACTCTAATGGCGGAGTTGTATGTGAAACACTAAAAAGGAGAAAGCCATGCGTGAGAGACTCTAATGGCGGAGCCATGCGTGAGAGACTCAAATAGCGGAGTCGTATGTATACAACTGAAACGGAGCAACCATGCGTGCGAAACTAATAGTGGGGTCGTGGGTGCGTACTGACCGGAGAAGACACGCGTGGGAGACCAATGGCGGAGTTCAGTGTGTAAAACTAAAACGGAGAAGCCCTGCGTGGGAGATTAATGGCAGATGAAATTATTATTATATATTTTTTATTTATTTTTTCCCACTTATGCGGCCCCAATGACTCGCATAACCATGACCATCTCCGACAATGAACTTGAGACACTACCCCGCCTACAACCGTATGGTACCCCTAATGGACAACACGAAGAACGGTCACCGGGCCCCCGAAGCCAAGGGACTGAACGGGGTGACCCCACGGTGATGATAAGTAGTTAAACATGAGCCTGACCTGATGGAAAAATGCATGGACAGTAGTGATCCGAACCACGTGCGCAACCGAAACATTAATCAACAGCGAACCGTGAAATTGAACTGATGGAGAAAACAAGAGCCAGAGGCATTGCAGCTCGCTAAGAGAAGACCCTTGTCGTGACCAACGAATAACCAACTTGTGAACATGGTAGGAACACACTCTCATAGGCCTAGAAATGAAAAGAAATTCAGCTTTAGTGGAAGCAGGGTAAAACGCATGATGTAAGAACAAGTGGGCGAAATGCCGCACTGGATGTGAGTGGTGCCTCACTCCTATAGGCCTAGAAATGAAAAGAAATGCAAATCGTAAGAGCAGGTGTGCGTACCTGGTGGTAAGAAAATTCTCAGAACACGTGTAGAGAAAAATATATCTATGCTAGACCGCCTAAAGGGGTTAAAAGAAAGTGGTAAGACGAGTGTGGACTGTGGTGCGAACGGACACATGACCTTGATGGGATCATAAAACGTGAGTGTGAAAACAAGTACCTGCTTGCGCGTGTGACTGGTTGGATCGAGACGTGAGAAATGAGGCTTGGCATGTGGGCTGAAATGACCGTCATGAACGTGTGACAGCCTGGTCTACGTAGGCGCCATACCTATTTTTTATTTATTTATTTATTTTATTTTTTATATATTTTTTCCCTTTTCCTTGGTGGAACGTGCGGCCATGGGACTATCTGGCGTTTTTTTTTTTTTTTTCTTTTGCGGGGTGGAACGCGTGGCCATGGACTATATGGAGTTGAGTGGACTGTGGTACGAACGTCAGCATGACCTGAGAGGATCATGACGTGAGCAGCAGTGGTGCCACGGCTGTGCGGATGGCGTGCGAAATGAGGCCCGTGACGTGGGGGATTTGTTGCGGAACGTGTGATCAGCAGACCGTATGGCGGTGTTTTTTTTTTTTTTTTTTTTTTGTTTTGTTTTTTTATCCGTGCGGCCATGGACTATATGGCTGGTTTCTCCTTTGTTTATTTGCGAGTTTTTTTAAAATATTTTTTTTTTTTTTACTGTATGGCGGGCTTCTTTCCTATGACACTAATGGAACTTTGATTTCTTTATTTATTTATTTTTCCCATGGGGCACGCGGGTGATGTGGCGGGTTTGTGATGATGGGAACTGTGGCCTGGTGTGGTGGGGGTGTAAGTGTTGAGGGGAACCGTTTGAGCCCCTTCTGGATTGCGCCGCCTGTGTGAGGGGGGCCAGTGGATGGAGCCTGGGGCAGGGTATTGTGGTCAGACCGGGGCCGAGCAGAACTGTGGCGGAACCCCCCACAAACCAGCTGCACTAGCGGGCGGCCGTCGGGCTGCTGCGCACGCGGCGACGCCGCCGCGCATGCGCAGAACCACCGGCCGCGCGTGCGCAGACCAGGTACTGGGACGCGGGCGGCCACCATCAACAGCGCGGCAGGAGAAGCGGCGGGGCGGGCCGGTGCAGCGGTGGGGAGAACGAGGAAGTCTGCAGCAGCAGCGCTGACTGTGGAGGGGGAGTGTGTGTGGTGCGGCCGGTACGAGCCAACCATGTGGCGGGTGTGTGAGTGCGGGCATGCCGCTGACCTGAACCGGGGGTTGAGGGGGGGGGAGGGCACGTGTGTAAGAGGTGCCGTGGAGATTGAGGGGAACTGAAAAGGTGGCAGCCACGGGAATGATAACCCGTGCTGGCTGGTGACATGGAGTAGGGATGCAGCGCAGTCGTGTTTTTGCATGACCCCAAACATGACAGACATGAAAAATGGCCAGTGACTTGTGAGCGACAAATAGCGTGACATGAGTGAAACGAATGGTGAATTGACTTGAGCTAGTACAGGGGGCAACCGTGAGGCCCCGTGCTGTACCGTGTGGATGACTCACGCCGATGTGGAAGCCTGTGAGCAAGTGTGAGTGCTGTTGGACATGCCGATTTGGTGAAACGAGGGGGGGCATGATGTTAATGAGCAGAAATGGGGGATGAGCCCAGGAAACAACCTGCCTGCTTGCTGCAGGGCTGTTGACCGGAGTAGTGGTATGGTGTGACCAAATCTTTTTCATGAACAAAAGCATGGCAGACATGAAATGATAGTGACTTGTAACGAGAATTTGTGACATGAGTGCAAAGTTTGGTGAAATGAAATGAGCCGGTACAGGGGGCAACCGTGAGGCCCCAGCTGTACCGTATGAATGACTCATAGTTTACCGGGCAAACGCGACCCACAGTGAACCGAGTGACGCAAAACTTCCAAGACTCAGCAACTCGCAGGTAACTCTCCAGTAACTCCACAAGCGACTTCCTCTCCTCAAGCTCAGACCACGGACGGTGCAGGAGCCAGGTAAAGGGGGTGCCCTAAATAGGCTGGAGGCGGACCTCAGCCCCTCCCACAAATCCAGGCAAACTGCCTTCACACACATATATATATATATATATAAATATATTAGGAAGGTGCAAGGGTCCTTCATTGACGGAAGGTATGTGTCAATGAGGTTCTTGGCCTCGGTGAATTAAGAGTTGGTATTGTCAGGTGTCAGCGGCAGCTAATGCTGATTGACCCTTTGCTATTTTAGTATGTCTGTATAGCTGATCCGGGACGACTCTTACTGGGAGTAATCAAAGTGATGGGTGGGTGACTTCTCCCCATGTCCCAGGCCGGGTCTTGACTGGCCTATAAAAAAAACAGCCAGCAGTGTCAGCTGTGAGTTATTACTTCTCTCTGACAGAGGAGCTCTGGCAATCGCTGGTGTGGGAACTGAGCCCTGTGCTAGGCTGAAAAGCTGAGTATGTGTTGGGAGAGCAGGCCACCTAAAGCATTTTGACAGCTGGAGGCAGAACTGCCGACAAGGTGACTTTTTTTTGTTATGCACAAACTTTCTACTTGGTGTGAACAAACACCTACCTTGCAAAGAGTGTTTTTTGTTTGACCTTATGTGTGAATAAACACGAACGTTTGAATTACGAACTTCTACTTTGCCTCTGTACTGCACCCGCTTATCCGAACTACCAGAGCGAATCCCCACAATATATATATATATATGTATATCTATTGTCTATGCATGTATTTCACACTCTGTCTCTCTCTTTGTGTGTGTGTGTGTGTGTGTGTATATATATATATATATATACAGTACAGACCAAAAGTTTGGACACACCTTCTCATTCAAAGAGTTTTCTTTATTTTCATGACTATGAAAATTGTAGATTCACACAGAAGGCATCAAAACTATGAATTAACACATGTGGAATTATATACATAACAAAAAAGTGTGAAACAACTGAAAATATGTCATATTCTAGGTTCTTCAAAGTAGCCACCTTTTGCTTTGATTACTGCTTTGCACACTCTTGGCATTCTCTTGATGAGCTTCAAGAGGTAGTCACCTGAAACGGTCTTCCAACAGTTTGAAGGAGTTCCCAGAGATGCTTAGCACTTATTGGCCCTTTTGCCTTCACTCTGCGGTCCAGCTCACCCCAAACCATCTCGATTGGGTTCAGGTCCGGTGACTGTGGAGGCCAGGTCATCTGGCGCAGCACCCCATCACTCTCCTTCATGGTCAAATAGCCCTTACACAGCCTGGAGGTGATGGTCCAACTAAACGCAAACCGGATGAATTGAATTGCATGCCGCTGCAAGATGCTGTGGTAGTCATGCTGGTTCAGTATGCCTTCAATTTTGAATAAATCCCCAACGGTGTCACCATCAAAGCACCCCCACACCATCACACCTCCTCCTCCATGCTTCACGGTGGGAACCAGGCATGTAGAGTCCATCCGTTCACCTTTTCTGCGTCGCACAAAGACACGGTGGTTGGAACCAAAGATCTCAAATTTGGACTCATCAGACCAAAGCACAGATTTCCACTGGTCTAATGTCCATTCCTTGTGTTCTTTAGCCCAAACAAGTCTCTTCTGCTTGTTGCCTGTCCTTAGCAGTGGTTTCCTAGCAGATATTCTACCATGAAGGCCTGATTCACATAGTCTCCTCTTAACAGTTGTTCTACAGATGTGTCTGCTGCTAGAACTCTTTGTGGCATTGACCTGGTCTCTAATCTGAGCTGCTGTTAACCTGCGATTTCAGAGGCTGGTGACTCGGATGAACTTATCCTCCGCAGCAGAGGTGACTCTTGGTCTTCCTTTCCTGGGGCGGTCCGCATGTGAGCCAGTTTCTTTGTAGCGCTTGATGGTTTTTCTGACTGCACTTGGGGATACTTTCAAAGTTTTCCCAATTTTTCGGACTGACCTTCATTTCTTAAAGTAATGATGGCCACTCGTTTTTCTTTACTTAGCTTCTTTTTTCTTGCCATAATACAAATTCTAACAGTCTATTTAGTAGGACTATTAGCTATGTATCCACCTGACTTCTCCACAACGCAACTGATGGTCCCAACCCCATTTATAAGGCAAGAAATCCCACTTATTAAACCTGACAGGGCACACCTGTGAAGTGAAAACCATTTCAGGTGACTACCTCTTGAAGCTCATCAAGAGAATGCCAAGAGTGTGCAAAGCAGTAATCAAAGCAAAAGGTGGCTACTTTGAAGAACCTAGAATATGACATATTTTCAGTTGTTTCACACTTTTTGTTATGTATATAATTCCACATGTGTTAATTCATAGTTTTGATTAGAGTTGAGCGAACACCTGGATGTTCGGGTTCGAGAAGTTCGGCCGAACATCCCGGAAATGTTCGGGTTCGGGATCCGAACCCGATCCGAACTTCGTCCCGAACCCGAACCCCATTGAAGTCAATGGGGACCCGAACTTTTCGGCACTAAAAAGGCTGTAAAACAGCCCAGGAAAGAGCTAGAGGGCTGCAAAAGGCAGCAACATGTAGGTAAATCCCCTGCAAACAAATGTGGATAGGGAAATGAATTAAAATAAAAATTAAATAAATAAAAATTAACCAAAATCAATTGGAGAGAGGTTCCATAGCAGAGAATCTGGCTTCCCGTCACCCACCACTGGAACAGTCCATTCTCAGATATTTAGGCCCCGGAACCCAGGCAGAGGAGAGAGGTCCCGTAACAGAGAATCTGGCTTCATGTCAGCAGAGAATTAGTCTGCATGTCATAGCAGAGAATGAGGCTTCACGTCAGCCACCACTGCAACAGTCCATTGGCATATATTTAGGCCCAGCACACACACAGGCAGAGGAGAGAGGTCCCGTAACAGAGAATCTGGCTTCATGTCAGCAGAGAATCAGTCTGCATGTCATAGCAGAGAATGAGGCTTCACATCAGCCACCACTGCAACAGTCCATTGGCATATATTTAGGCCCAGCACACACACAGGCAGAGGAGAGAGGTCCCGTAACAGAGAATCTGGCTTCATGTCAGCAGAGAATCAGTCTGCATGTCATAGCAGAGAATGAGGCTTCATGTCAGCCACCACTGCAACAGTCCATTGTCATAAATTTAGGCCCAGCACTAGTGTTGAGCGGCATGTCCCATATTCGAATTCGCGAAATTTTGTGAATATTCGAAAGAATATTCGTAAAATATTCGCGATTATTCAAATTCGTTATTATTTCGCATATGCGATAATTCGAATTTTCGCATCGCATAATACATATGCTATGCAAAATTCACATGTGCGCTAATGAAATCGCCTTACGAAGATTCGCAACTCAATTCAATCACTAATGTATGAATGCAATGCCCTTTGCCTCTGTTCTGGGACAAGTGTAGATATTCGCATGTGCGCTAATAAAATCGCCTTACGAAGATTCGCACCTCAATCACTTTCTAGGGAATGTGAGACTTTTGGGAATCAATCGAGATACAGTGGGGGGTGATGACAGTAGTTGACAGAGTACAGATCAATGTAATCTGTAAGGTGGAAAGTAAAATAAAAAATACGAATATTCGTAAATCGAATTTTACGAAGTTCTACGTATTCGCGAATATGGTGCTATACTATATGAATGCACAGGCCTTTGCCTCTCTGTTCTGGGGACAAGTGTAGATATTTGCATTTGCGTTAATAAAATCGCCTTACGAAGATTCGCAGCTCAATTCAATCACTAATGTATGAATGCAAAGCCCTTTGCCTCTGTTCTGGGACAAGTGTAGATATTCGCATGTGCGCTAATAAAATCGCCTTACGAAGATTCGCAACTCAATTCACTAATGTATGAATGCAAAGCCCTTTGCCTCTGTTCTGGGACGTGCCGATATTCGCATGTGCGCTAATAAAATCGCCTTACGAAGATTCGCGCCTCAATCACTTTCTAGGCAATGTGAGTAAGATCTGAGCTGTTGGACCTTTGGGAAACAATCAATTAAATGTGTACTGTAATTTTGTGGGGGGGGGGGGAAAAAACAAAAAACGAATATTCGTTTTTACGAATATATAGCACTATATTCGAAATATTCGCGAAATCGCGAAGTTGCGATATTCGCGAAAAAAATTTGCTTTTCGAATATTCGCTCTCAACACTACCCAGCACCCAGGCAGAGGAGAGAGGTCCCGTAACAGACAATCTGGCTTCATGTCAGCAGAGAATCAGTCTGCATGTCATAGCAGAGAATGAGGCTTCACGTCAGCCACCACTGCAACAGTCCATTGGCATATATTTAGGCCCAGCACACACACAGGCAGAGGAGAGAGGTCCAGTAACAGAGAATCTGGCTTCATGTCAGCAGAGAATCAGTCTGCATGTCATAGCAGAGAATGAGGCTTCACGTCACCCACCACTGCAACAGTCCATTGGCATATATTTAGGCCTAGCACACAGGCAGAGCAGAGAGGTCCCGTAACAGACAATCTGGCTTCATGTCAGCAGAGAATCAGTCTGCATGTCATAGCAGAGAATCAGGCTTCACGTCACCCACCACTGCAACAGTCCATTGGCATATATTTAGGCCTAGCACACAGGCAGAGCAGAGAGGTCCCGTAACAGACGATCTGGCTTCATGTCAGCAGAGAATCAGTCTGCATGTCATAGCAGAGAATGAGGCTTCACGTCACCCACCACTGCAACAGTCCATTGGCATATATTTAGGCCTAGCACACAGGCAGAGCAGAGAGGTCCCGTAACAGACAATCTGGCTTCATGTCAGCAGAGAATCAGTCTGCATGTCATAGCAGAGAATGAGGCTTCACGTCAGCCACCACTGCAACAGTCCATTGGCATATATTTAGGCCTAGCACACAGGCAGAGCAGAGAGGTCCCGTAACAGACAATCTGGCTTCATGTCAGCAGAGAATCAGTCTGCATGTCATAGCAGAGAATCAGGCTTCACGTCAGCCACCACTGCAACAGTCCATTGGCATATATTTAGGCCCAGCACCCAGGCAGAGGAGAGAGGTCCCGTAACAGACAATCTGGCTTCATGTCAGCAGAGAATTAGTCTGCATGTCATAGCAGAGAATCAGGCTTCATGTCAGCCACCACTGCAACAGTCCATTGGCATATATTTAGGCCTAGCACACAGGCAGAGGAGAGGTTCATTCAACTTTGGGTAGCCTCGCAATATAATGGTAAAATGAAAATAAAAATAGGATTGAATGAGGAAGTGCCCTGGAGTCCAATAATATATGGTTATGGGGAGGTAGTTAATGTCTAATCTGGACAAGGGACGGACAGGTCCTGTGGGATCCATGCCTGGTTCATTTTTATGAACGTCAGCTTGTCCACATTGGCTGTAGACAGGCGGCTGCGTTTGTCTGTAATGACGCCCCCTGCCGTGCTGAATACACGTTCAGACAAAACGCTGGCTGCCGGGCAGGCCAGCACCTCCAAGGCATAAAAGGCTAGCTCTGGCCACGTGGACAATTTAGAGACCCAGAAGTTGAATGGGGCCGAACCATCAGTCAGTACGTGGAGGGGTGTGCACACGTACTGTTCCACCATGTTAGTGAAATGTTGCCTCCTGCTAACACGTTGCGTATCAGGTGGTGGTGCAGTTAGCTGTGGCGTGTTGACAAAAGTTTTCCACATCTCTGCCATGCTAACCCTGCCCTCAGAGGAGCTGGCCGTGACACAGCTGCCTTGGCGACCTCTTGCTCCTCCTCTGCCTTGGCCTTGGGCTTCCACTTGTTCCCCTGTGACATTTGGGAATGCTCTCAGTAGCGCGTCTACCAACGTGCGCTTGTACTCGCGCATCTTCCTATCACGCTCCAGTGCAGGAAGTAAGGTGGGCACATTGTCTTTGTAGCGTGGATCCAGCAGGGTGGCAACCCAGTAGTCCGCACAGGTTAAAATGTGGGCAACTCTGCTGTCGTTGCGCAGGCACTGCAGCATGTAGTCGCTCATGTGTGCCAGGCTGCCCAGGGATAAGGACAAGCTGTCCTCTGTGGGAGGCGTATCGTCATCGTCCTGCCTTTCCCCCCAGCCACGCACCAGTGATGGACCCGAGCTGCGTTGGGTGCCACCCCGCTGTGACCATGCTTCATCCTCATCCTCCTCCACCTCCTCCTCATCCTCGTCCTCCTCGTCCTCCAGTAGTGGGCCCTGGCTGGCCACATTTGTACCTGGCCTCTGCTGTTGCAAAAACCTCCCTCTGAGTCACTTCGAAGAGACTGGCCTGAAAGTGCTAAAAATGACCCCTCTTCCTCATCCTCCTCCTCCTCCTCCTGGGCCACCTCCTGTTCCATCATCGCCCTAAGTGTTTTCTCAAGGAGACATAGAAGTGGTATTGTAACGCTGATAACGGTGTCATCGCCACTGGCCATGTTGGTGGAGTACTCGAAACAGCGCAACAGGGCACACAGGTCTCGCATGGAGGCCCAGTCATTGGTGGTGAAGTGGTGCTGTTCTGTAGTGCGACTGACCCGTGCGTGCTGCAGCTGAAACTCCACTATGGCCTGCTGCTGCTCGCACAGTCTGTCCAGCATGTGCAAGGTGGAGTTCCACCTGGTGGGCACGTCGCATATGAGGCGGTGAGCGGGAAGGCCGAAGTTACGCTGTAGCGCAGACAGGCGAGCAGCGGCAGGATGTGAACGCCGGAAGCGCGAACAGACGGCCCGCACTTTATGCAGCAGCTCTGACATGTCGGGGTAGTTGTGAATGAACTTCTGCACCACCAAATTCAGCACATGCGCCAAGCAAGGGATGTGCGTCAAACCGGCTAGTCCCAGAGCTGCAACGAGATTTCGCCCATTATCACACACCACCAGGCCGGGCTTGAGGCTCACCGGCAGCAACCACTCGTCGGTCTGTTGTTCAATACCCCGCCACAACTCCTGTGCGGTGTGGGGCCTGTCCCCCAAACATATGAGTTTCAGAATGGCCTGCTGACGTTTACCCCGGGCTGTGCTGAAGTTGGTGGTGAAGGTGTGTGGCTGACTGGATGAGCAGGTGGAAGAAGAGGAGGAGGAAGCCGAGAAGGAGGAGGTGGCAACAGGAGGCAAAGAATGTTGCCCTGCGATCCTTGGCGGCGGCAGGACGTGCGCCAAACAGCTCTCCGCCTGGGGCCCAGCTGCCACTACATTTACCCAGTGTGCAGTTAGGGAGATATAGCGTCCCTGGCCGTGCTTACTGGTCCACGTATCTGTGGTTAGGTGGACCTTGCTACAGATGGCGTTGCGCAGTGCACACTTGATTTTATCGGATACTTGGTTGTGCAGGGAAGGCACGGCTCTCTTGGAGAAGTAGTGGCGGCTGGGAACAACATACTGTGGGACAGCAAGCGACATGAGCTGTTTGAAGCTGTCTGTGTCCACCAGCCTAAATGACAGCATTTCATAGGCCAGTAGTTTAGAAATGCTGGCATTCAGGGCCAGGGATCGAGGGTGGCTAGGTGGGAATTTACGCTTTCTATCAAATGTTTGTGAGATGGAGAGCTGAACGCTGGCGTGTGACATGGTTGAGACGCTTGGTGACGGAGGTGGTGGTGGTGGTGTTGGTGGTACATCCCCTGTTTGCTGGGCGGCAGGTGCCAACGTTCCTCCAGAGGCGGAGGAAGAGGCCGAGGCGGCAGCAGCAGAATAGGCCGAGGCGGCAGCAGCAGAAGAGGTAGCAGGGGGAGCCTGAGTGACTTCCTTGGTTTTAAGGTGTTTCCTCCACTGCAGTTCATGCTTTGCATGCAGGTGCCTGGTCATGCAGGTTGTGCTCAGGTTCAGAACGTTAATGCCTCGCTTCAGGCTCTGATGGCACAGCGTGCAAACCACTCGGGTCTTGTCGTCAGCACATTGTTTGAAGAAGTGCCATGCCAGGGAACTCCTTGAAGCTGCCTTTGGGGTGCTCGGTCCCAGATGGCGGCGGTCAGTAGCAGGCGGAGTCTCTTGGCGGCGGGTGTTCTGCTTTTGCCCACTGCTCCCTCTTTTGCTACGCTGTTGGCTCGGTCTCACCACTGCCTCTTCCTCCGAACTGTGAAAGTCAGTGGCACGACCTTCATTCCATGTGGGGTCTAGGACCTCATCGTCCCCTGCATCGTCTTCCACCCAGTCTTGATCCCTGACCTCCTGTTCAGTCTGCACACTGCAGAAAGACGCAGCAGTTGGCACCTGTGTTTCGTCATCATCAGAGACATGCTGAGGTGGTATTCCCATGTCCTCATCATCAGGAAACATAAGTGGTTGTGCGTCAGTGCATTCTATGTCTTTCACCGCTGGGGAAGGGCTAGGTGGATGCCCTTGGGAAACCCTGCCAGCGGAGTCTTCAAACAGCATAAGAGACTGCTGCATAACTTGAGGCTGAGACAGTTTCCCTGGTATGCATGGGGGTGATGTGACAGACTGATGGGGTTGGTTTTCAGGCGCCATCTGTGCGCTTTCTGCAGAAGACTGGGTGGGAGATAATGTGAACGTGCTGGATCCACTGTCGGCCACCCAATTGACTAATGCCTGTACCTGCTCAGGCCTTACCATCCTTAGAACGGCATTGGGCCCCACCATATATCGCTGTAAATTCTGGCGGCTACTGGGACCTGAGGTAGTTGGTACACTAGGACGTGTGGATGTGGCAGAACGGCCACGTCCTCTCCCAGCACCAGAGGGTCCACTAACACCACCACGACCATGTCCACGTCCGCGTCCCTTACTAGATGTTTTTCTCATTGTTATGGTTCACCACAACAACAAATATATTATTTGGCCCAATGTATTGTATTCAAATTCAGCGGGATATAAATTTGAGGCCTAGTATTTAGGCGCTGGGTGACCGGTATGGATTTAGTGACAGAATTAGACTTGGAAATGCACAGAAGCGTGTGTGTGAAGTTATTCTGAATGACCCAATGTGCACCTTGAATATTATATACCCTTTTTGGGATAGATTTCAAATAGCTCTGATATAGCAGAAACCACTAAATTATGAAATTGCTAAATTGGGAATTGTACTTCAACCCAGAACAAAAAATGTGCTTTGACGGGCACTAAATAACTTTCCCAGCTACAACAGGACAACGGTAACGAGAGATTTAGAGGGATTTAAATTTGAGGCCTAGTATTTAGGCGCTGGGTGACAGGTATGGGTTTAGTGACAGAATTAGACTTGGAAATACACAGTAGCGGGTGTGTGTGAAGTTATTCTGAATGACCCTATGTGCACCTTCAATATTATATACCCTTTTAGGGATAGATTTCAAATAGCTCTGATATAGCAGAAACCACTAAATTATGAAATTGCTAAATTGGGAATTGTACTTCAACCCAGAACAAAAAATGTGCTTTGACGGGCACTAAATAACTTTCCCAGCTACAACAGGACAACGGTAACGAGAGATTTAGAGGGATTTAAATTTGAGGCCTAGTATTTAGGCGCTGGGTGACAGGTATGGGTTTAGTGACAGAATTAGACTTGGAAATACACAGTAGCGGGTGTGTGTGAAGTTATTCTGAATGACCCTATGTGCACCTTCAATATTATATACCCTTTTAGGGATAGATTTCAAATAGCTCTGATATAGCAGAAACCACTAAATTATGAAATTGCTAAATTGGGAATTGTACTTCAACCCAGAACAAAAAATGTGCTTTGACGGGCACTAAATAACTTTCCCAGCTACAACAGGACAACGGTAACGAGAGATTTAGAGGGATTTAAATTTGAGGCCTAGTATTTAGGCGCTGGGTGACAGGTATGGGTTTAGTGACAGAATTAGACTTGGAAATACACAGTAGCGGGTGTGTGTGAAGTTATTCTGAATGACCCTATGTGCACCTTCAATATTATATACCCTTTTAGGGATAGATTTCAAATAGCTCTGATATAGCAGAAACCACTAAATTATGAAATTGCTAAATTGGGAATTGTACTTCAACCCAGAACAAAAAATGTGCTTTGACGGACACTAAATATCTTGCCCAGCAACAACAGTACAGCGGTGGGTAACGAGAGATTTAGAGGGAATTAAATTTGAGGCCTAGTATTTAGGCGCTGGGTCACCGGTATGGATTTAGTGACAGAATTAGACTTGGAAATACACAGTAGCGGGTGTGTGTGAAGTTATTCTGAATGACCCTATGTGCACCTTCAATATTATATACCCTTTTTGGGATAGATTTCAAATAGCTCTGATATAGCAGGAACCACTAAATTATGAAATTGCTAAATTGGGAATTGTACTTCAACCCAGAACAAAAAATGTGCTTTGACGGGCACTAAATAACTTTCCCAGCTACAACAGGACAACGGTAACGAGAGATTTAGAGGGATTTAAATTTGAGGCCTAGTATTTAGGCGCTGGGTGACAGGTATGGGTTTAGTGACAGAATTAGACTTGGAAATACACAGTAGCGGGTGTGTGTGAAGTTATTCTGAATGACCCTATGTGCACCTTCAATATTATATACCCTTTTTGGGATAGATTTCAAATAGCTCTGATATAGCAGGAACCACTAAATTATGAAATTGCTAAATTGGGAATTGTACTTCAACCCAGAACAAAAAATGTGCTTTGACGGGCACTAAATAACTTTCCCAGCTACAACAGGACAACGGTAACGAGAGATTTAGAGGGATTTAAATTTGAGGCCTAGTATTTAGGCGCTGGGTGACAGGTATGGGTTTAGTGACAGAATTAGACTTGGAAATACACAGTAGCGGGTGTGTGTGAAGTTATTCTGAATGACCCTATGTGCACCTTCAATATTATATACCCTTTTAGGGATAGATTTCAAATAGCTCTGATATAGCAGAAACCACTAAATTATGAAATTGCTAAATTGGGAATTGTACTTCAACCCAGAACAAAAAATGTGCTTTGACGGGCACTAAATAACTTTCCCAGCTACAACAGGACAACGGTAACGAGAGATTTAGAGGGATTTAAATTTGAGGCCTAGTATTTAGGCGCTGGGTGACAGGTATGGGTTTAGTGACAGAATTAGACTTGGAAATACACAGTAGCGGGTGTGTGTGAAGTTATTCTGAATGACCCTATGTGCACCTTCAATATTATATACCCTTTTAGGGATAGATTTCAAATAGCTCTGATATAGCAGAAACCACTAAATTATGAAATTGCTAAATTGGGAATTGTACTTCAACCCAGAACAAAAAATGTGCTTTGACGGACACTAAATATCTTGCCCAGCAACAACAGTACAGCGGTGGGTAACGAGAGATTTAGAGGGAATTAAATTTGAGGCCTAGTATTTAGGCGCTGGGTCACCGGTATGGATTTAGTGACAGAATTAGACTTGGAAATACACAGTAGCGGGTGTGTGTGAAGTTATTCTGAATGACCCTATGTGCACCTTCAATATTATATACCCTTTTTGGGATAGATTTCAAATAGCTCTGATATAGCAGGAACCACTAAATTATGAAATTGCTAAATTGGGAATTGTACTTCAACCCAGAACAAAAAATGTGCTTTGACGGGCACTAAATAACTTTCCCAGCTACAACAGGACAACGGTAACGAGAGATTTAGAGGGATTTAAATTTGAGGCCTAGTATTTAGGCGCTGGGTGACAGGTATGGGTTTAGTGACAGAATTAGACTTGGAAATACACAGTAGCGGGTGTGTGTGAAGTTATTCTGAATGACCCTATGTGCACCTTCAATATTATATACCCTTTTTGGGATAGATTTCAAATAGCTCTGATATAGCAGGAACCACTAAATTATGAAATTGCTAAATTGGGAATTGTACTTCAACCCAGAACAAAAAATGTGCTTTGACGGGCACTAAATAACTTTCCCAGCTACAACAGGACAACGGTAACGAGAGATTTAGAGGGATTTAAATTTGAGGCCTAGTATTTAGGCGCTGGGTGACAGGTATGGGTTTAGTGACAGAATTAGACTTGGAAATACACAGTAGCGGGTGTGTGTGAAGTTATTCTGAATGACCCTATGTGCACCTTCAATATTATATACCCTTTTTGGGATAGATTTCAAATAGCTCTGATATAGCAGGAACCACTAAATTATGAAATTGCTAAATTGGGAATTGTATTTCAACCCAGAACAAGAAATGTGCTTGAACGGACACTAAATAACTCGCCCAGCTACAGCACTAGGGACAGATTTAGCTGGATATAAATTTGAGGCCTAGTATTTAGGCGCTGGGTGACCGGTATGGATTTAGTGACAGAATTAGACTGGGATATGGCCAAAAAATGAACAGACTATTGCTGGTTAAATGCACTTGGTGTGACAGCTTCACCCTGATGTAGGCTTTAGCCAAAAAACAACCACACCATTGAGGGTTAAATGCACTTGGTGACAGGCGCAGCTTGCCCCTGATTTTGTATATGGCCAAAAAATGAACAGACTATTGCTGGTTAAATGCACTTGGTGTGACAGCTTCACCCTGATGTAGGCTTTAGCCAAAAAACAACCACACCATTGAGGGTTAAATGCACTTGGTGACAGGCGCAGCTTGCCCCTGATTTTGTATATGGCCAAAAAATGAACAGACTATTGCTGGTTAAATGCACTTGGTGTGACAGCTTCACCCTGATGTAGGCTTTAGCCAAAAACAACCACACCATTGAGGGTTAAATGCACTTGGTGACAGGCGCAGCTTGCCCCTGATTTTGTATATGGCCAAAAAATGAACAGACTATTGCTGGTTAAATGCACTTGGTGTGACAGCTTCACCCTGATGTAGGCTTTAGCCAAAAAACAACCACACCATTGAGGGTTAAATGCACTTGGTCGCAGCTTGTGCTGGCGCACCACAAGACACAAAATGGCCGCCGATCACCCCAGAAAAATGAGACTGACAAACGGTCTGTGCAGCCTAAAAACAGTGAGCAATTGAGGATCAGCAGCTCAATGGTCCACAGCTGCAGATCGATCAGTTAATCAAGTCCTTTGGAGGAGTTAATCTGCCTAATCTCGCCCTACTGTCGCAGCCGCAACCTCTCCCTACGCTAATCAGAGCAGAGTGACGGGCGGCGCTATGTGACTCCAGCTTAAATAGAGGCTGGGTCACATGGTGCTCTGGCCAATCACAGCCATGCCAATAGTAGGCATGGCTGTGATGGCCTCTTGGGGCAAGTAGTATGACGCTTGTTGATTGGCTGCTTTGCAGCCTTTCAAAAAGCGCCAAGAAAGCGTCACAAAAGCGCGAAGAAAGCGACGAACACCGAACCCGAACCCGGACTTTTACGAAAATGTCCGGGTTCGGGTCCGTGTCACGGACACCCCAAAATTCGGTACGAACCCGAACTATACAGTTCGAGTTCGCTCATCCCTAGTTTTGATGCCTTCAGTGTGAATCTACAATTTTCATAGTCATGAAAATAAAGAAAACTCTTTGAATGAGAAGTTGTGTCCAAACTCTTGGTCTGTACTGTATATATATATATATATATATAATTTAAAAAAAAGAAAAACCACCAGCAGCACCATCCACGAAAAAAAAGGAGGAAAAAAGGGTGCAGAGCCCAAGTATGGCAATAGGTGCTTACCCACTTATGTAGGACAAAAATTGGACTGCACTCCGGAAGACTTTCCAAAAAGTCAGTGAACTTTATTCATCCATAAAGTGGCACAGAGCGACGTTTCAGCTCATACATGAGCCTTTCTCAAGCATTGGTACAAAATGAACAGCAAGCATATAAAGGTGTATCAATCAAAGTGATCAGTGACGTAACATAATTGATGATTAAGAAAACCATATGGATAAAAGATATATCAAATACATAAAAAGTCATATATCGACGCTAGAAGATAAAGTGACAGTGCATACTATAGATAAAATATATTGTACAATACATTGCATAAAAAAACATATAATGTGCGTAATTGGATCCATCTGTATCACATATATGTGTAATCAGTGCACCCACGTCATCAGTGCATTAATAAGGGGGAGGAGAGAACATATTCGTACCTGGATGAACGATGAGGCCCACATATACCGTCGCGCCGATCGGTGCGTCTGGAGATTGCCTATGTGCATGTCCCGGCTGCATTACATCATCAAAACCGGGCTGAATGGAAGCATGAGTGCGCCGCAAGGTCGCCAACCTATGATCAAAGTGGCACATGCGTGCATCACACTCCTCACCCATTGACTGACGGCAAGAGACGGCGGCGCAAGCGCAGCACTGCTCCCTTTGCAGACACTGCCATATTGGGAAAGGGAACATTGCCAGACATTTTGTAACAACCTTACTGAGTAAACAAAACACATCACGGTCACCAAAAAATTCACAATCCTCTTGTGCCTTAACTGACAAGTCACTGTGGATTAATTCCAGTTTCCAGCAGGTTAGTTGAGCATCCATCCCTTCCAAGATGAATTGCCCAAACCCATACGGGACCCCAGATGGTGTCAACACGTCAGCGTCAGCACCATCAAGGGTCCCTATCCTGCCCCATATCGTGACAAAGAGGGTTTTCCTCTATCGGCTGTGACATAATTGGTACTAGGATGTGTAGAAATATATAGAGAGTCCTACCATATAAAGATCCAAGAGAAGTACAGTACTTACTATCTCTTCACTCATACTGGATAAAAACTAAATCTTATTAAAACAAAAAGGAAACACACTCTTGCAATGCAGACGGAACACGCAAAAGGAACCTTATTAAAAAATAAATCCTCTTTCAAAGAAGAGGCGGTAAAGTATTATTGTTGTTCACAGAGGGCTTTTCATCCAACCTCCAGGCACGATCCTTGTCCACAACACCTTCTCCCGAATTCTATAAAAGTGTCTAGAAAAAGTGAAAAATATATAATGAATATAAATAATATAACTTATTATTAATACAATACAGAAAAAATTCATATTTTTTCTTTTTAATTTTTTATTGAGTTTTTAACCAATGAACCTGTCTCACACAGGTGGAAGGCTTCACGTACAACACAAGGAAAATAAGGGCAAGCCAACCCGTACTCACACTATACTCCCATATCTGTATTCAATGTTCAATCCATTAGGATGAAGACTATTTAAAGTCTGGATCCAATATAGTTCTCTTTTTTTGAGTAGAGACACACGATCTCCACCCCTCCGTGGCATTGCAATCTGATCTATAATCCAACATCTCAGATCCTTTTCTTTGTGTTTGAGTGACACAAAATGTCTAGGGACCGGTAGATCCATGCAACATTTTCTAATTGTATAGCGATGGTTGTTGAGTCTAGTCTTTAAATCTGTAGAGGTCTCACCGACATATACTGTAACAACCCACAGGGGCAGGACAATATGCATACCACGAAAGATAAATCACACGTTAGATAAAACTTGATAGGGTAGGTACAACCCGTACTAGGATGTGTAAATGCCTTGGATCTACAGACATAGCGACAATTGACACAATGCAAGCACGGGCAACATCCCCTGCCCGATGGTGCCAACGTCATCTGTCTGGAGATTTTTTTTAGGGCCCACATCCGCTCTTACTAACTGATCCCTAATATTTTTGCACCTGCGATATGAAAACAAGGGTGGAACCCTAAATTCTGAAACCTCTTTCAAACAACTCCCTAATATAGGCCAATGCCTCTTAAGAACTTTGTTGTTACACCATACTCCGAGGATAACAACTCTCATATCTCAGCAACGTGTTTCTGTCTGTTGGTTTGGTATAGAGTTGTGTGAAGAGGGCCCCATTGGAAAATACCAACAGCGGTATCCGAATAGGTGATAGTGAATTGTAAATCCCCATCAATACTATTCAGATACCGATGAAAATTGAACAATTGTTGTTCTGACACTGTCCAGATGTGGAAGATATCGTCTATGTATCGCCACCATCCCAGAATATGCTGGGCATGGTGGGAACCATAGACGACATCCTCCTCAAACCGGCGCATGTATATGTTGGCGTATGTGGGGGCCATATTGGACATAATACGTATCCTGGAAAAGGAAATAATTATGCTCCAAAACAATCCTTAATAGTGAGACAATAAAAGAACAAGCTTCGGACGTCATAGATGATAGATCCAACATTCTTTTTACAGCCTCAATACCTTTCTGATGGTCAATCGAAGTATATAGGGATGTGACATCAAAATAAACCAAAATAACTGATTCAAGACCATCAATATTGACCTCACTCAATTTCCTTAAAAAATCAGATGTATCCCTGATGTAGGACTGACCTCCTGTAGAGAAGTCACGCAATACCTTATCATGGAAAATTGCTATATGCCCAAAAACCGAATCTGTACCAGAGACTGTGGGGCGTCCCGGTGGGTCCACCAAAGTTTTGTGGACCTTGGGTAAAACATAAATCACCGGGGTGATGGGGTAGGGAATAACTAAGTATTCCCTTAATCCTTCATCTATTATTCCCGCTATCAAAGCATCTGATACACATTGTTCAATGATTCGAATAATGTGAAACTTGGGGTCATATTGTACCATACTATAAACATTAGAGTCACTTAATTGTCTTAAGATCTCCTCGATGTATTTGGTGGTATCCATCACCACAACTGCACCGCCTTTGTCAGCTGGCTTCACGGTTAAATCAATGTCATCCCTCAATTCAGATAAAGCATACGCCTCGGCCGTGGTGAGATTAGGATACTTGAAGCCCTCCAGACAAGGGAGAGACCTCAACATGCCAATCTCAGTCTTGACGGCCGAGATGTACGCCTCAATCGCAGGTTCATTTATCACAGGATTGAAGCAGCTTTTGTTGGATAAATCCAACCTCTCCAATTTACCCCTAGTTGCTTCCTGAAACCACACTTTAAGCTTAATTGAACGAAAAAAGTTACACAAATCAGATTCTATATCCAACCAGTTTACCTGTGCATTAGGGCAAAAGGACAGTCCTTTGGACAAAGCAGTTAATTGTGCAGGAGTCAATTATTTGGAAGAAAGATTAATAACAGCTACTTCTTCTTGACAATAGGCACTTTGTTCATTTGAGTCCGTGTTTTCATGTTGCGGGTTTTTCCTGTTTCGTCTGTATCGACGGCCGCCCCTCCTGGTTCGCATCCTTTTCGTATCTTTGGGTCTGGATTGTTCCCTAAAAAAGCATTAAACTCATTGATATAGGTCTGTGTATTTTTCCTTGTCTTCTTATCGCTCATGTTATTGAATGAGGAATTATTTGATTGCCAAGTGTAGATATCACCTTTCTTGTAATCCTCAATATCGCGTGCCCATTTATTTCTCTTTCCCTCCTCTAATTCGGTCTGAAGCTGCTGTAACTGTGCATTTAAAGTATCATTAAACTGAGAGTGCACTTCTTCAGTCATATGCGTATGCAATTCTGCAATGTATTGTACAATAAATTTTATCTATAGTATGCACTGTGTCACTTTATCTTCTAGTGTCGATATATGACTTTTTATGTATTTGATATATCTTTTATCCATATGGTTTTCTTAACCATCAATTATGTTACGTCACTGATTACTATGATTGATACACCTTTATATGCTTGCTGTTCATTTTGTACCAATGCTTGAGAAAGGCTCATGTATGAGCCAAAAGGTCGCTCTATGTCATTTTATGGGTGAATAAAGTTCATTGACTTTTTGGAAAGTCTTCCGGAGTGCAGTCCAATTTTTGTCCTGTATATTTATATATATATATATATATATATATATATATATAATATAATATAATTTATTTTTTGAGGAAATATGTGTGTGTGTCACCATCACCATGCCCACAGTGTTCCTATGTCTTGACATGGCTGCATCGGGACGTTCTGTGCTGGGCAAGAAGATGGAAGAGGAGGCAGCACCGCCAGCATGGAGTCCGTGGGAGAGACAAAGGGAGGCTCACTTAGCACGTAGGTAACACTACCACATGATCTACACTAGTGTTATCTGTAGTTTTACAAAGGACTGCAGGTAACACTACCACATGATCTACACTAGTGTTATCTGTGGTTTTACATAGGACTGCAGGTAACACTACTACATTTTTGGTAATCAGAAAGTCATCACTGTGTTATTTGTGGTGTTACGTAGGACTACAGGTGGCATCTACTACATTATCTGTACTCAGAGTTATCACTGTGTTATTTGTAGTGTTACATAGGACTGCAGATAAAACTTTTATGGAATATCCACAGGAGTCCCATAGATTCAGATACCACAGGGTTTTGTTCCTACAGCATTCCCTTTTGCCGCAAAACTGACCTCTGACCTTCATTCTCTGGGTCAATATGAATACGTACGAACGTATGTATACATTTCTTTATTGGCAAATGAGGGTGTGGCAGGAGAGGAGCCAGAACAGGAGATGGAATGGGCCAGTGGTGGGTAGTGGGCGGGGTTAGGGGGCCAATTCAGATTATTGCTATGGGTCCCAATGATTTCTATGTACACCCCTTTGTGTACCGTACCATTTTATTATCTAAATGTGAGCTGATGCCCTAGCCATAAACTTGATGTGAAGTAGAGAAGAGTAAATTCATTCTAAAAAATTTTAAATTTGATGAGAGAGAGTGAATGCTAATGAATTCCCAATAGGATTGTATGTAAGGGCTAAACTAATGAATTTTATAAGTGTAGTTCACAATCACCGGTACTTGGTGGATACTGGATAGCCATACTCTATGGTGAGACACTGGTAACTAAAGGGCCTCTTCCTTCTGTGTTGGCCCCTACATACAGTACATGTATACTGTATGATGGAGACGCCTCATTTTCTGTAAAATTCCAAACCTGAAGTTTTGGTCTTTTAGTAAATAAAAGACATTTGAAAAAAATCATTCAACCATTATTTAGAATTATGCTACAGATGTGTAAACTATGTATCAATACAAATTGTGCAATTTTAATAAGGTTTAGCAACTTTTTAATAAGGTTTAGCTCTTTCATGGCCTATTTTAATGTCCATACTTAAAAAAATAATGAACTTCTAATGAGCTTATTAAAAAAGGAACTTATTAGAATAATAGGAAAATGTTTTGCCAAATTTAATTGTGTTCAGAATCCATTGCATTGTTTTTTTTCTTCAGGCTTTGTAATTTTGCAAAAATAAATGAATGTTTCAAGTTAACGACTCCATCGCTTCTTTGCCAGATTGACCTCTGTTGAAAATAAATTAGAACATACAGTCCATGGTTTGGTGTATGGAGTTATACAAGGCAGTGTAGCTTCACAACTCATTACGGCTCTTTATTATAGATGATTGAAAAGTGTGCCTCAAAGACTGGATAATCATTTCTGTTTGGACTTCTATTATGATTGTTGGACTATAATTGTTTGTTTTTTCTTTGCTCAGTATATTCATCTGTTATATATTTGATGCACTTAGAGGGCTGAAGTATTATTATAGCACATCATGCTATTTCAAGAATGCAGCAAAGCCATAATTTAGGAGGGAATATTGAGGTGCTGGTACACAGCCGGACCTCGATGTTCCTTCCCAGATTGGCACCCATCCCAAAATCACAGGAAAGGGTGAATAAAATGTATGCTGCCTACCATTGAAGAAGGAGCCAGTAGTTCCGAAACGCATTTGGTTTAATTGTTAAATGGCAGCATAAGATCTGGATGAGTCAAAGACCAAAGCAATACTTTATATATACTTTTGGATTGGATGTCTGTTTATCCAAACAGCATACAACAAGTTACAGAATACCACTTCTCTGCAAGCCACACACTTTGCATCAGGAAGTATTCAGGACGTCTCGCTGCAAATCAAAGAACCAGCTCCCGATAATGTGGAACGCCACGTGGGACACTGTATATGAGCGCTGACTGTACTGGCCGCTGGGAAGCAAAGACTCCTGCCTGAAATACAAACATAGCAGGCGTTTCTAAAAAGTGGTAACGTACATACTATTATACTTATCGCTGCAATAGGTGTCATGAACTTTCCTAACAGTGCACTCAGTTATATCGAACCTTGCACTGAGTTAAACTAACTTTGTATTCAGCCGTACTAACTCTGCATTCCACCCAGGGGCGTAGCTATAGGGGGTGCAGAGGTAGCAGTCGCTACCGGGCCCAGGAGCCTGAGGTGGCCCAAAGATCATGGTGCCACATAAAAAGACACTGGTATTGTAGAAAGTGCATGCAGGTCAAGCTACACCTCTGGCTGGAGGGAAGGTGTTTGTTCGAGAATTTGGCATGGGAGGGGGTTCTTTTCAATTTTTGCCTGTTCTTCCCTGCTCCTGGTCACAAAGCACTGAGGGAAGATGGGCCCAAGCTGAACTCATGCACCAGGGCCCATGAGCCTTTAGCTAAGCCCCTGATTCCACCATACTGAGTTTATTTGAAAGAAACTGCCAATTCATTATGGCCTCACCATTGAACCATAAGGAATAATTTTCAATAACGGTCTCAGTTATAAGTCCAGAGCAGTTAAGTGAACCATATCACTATCTACAAGTATACTAGTGACTTATACAACACATTAATTTTCCCAATTGACTGAATAGCTGAACACTAGTGTTGGTTGAGCACCAAAGTGCTTGGGTGTTCAAGTAGAACACCTCAGGATGCTTGAGAGCTCTAGCGAGCCCCCAAGCACAATGGAAGTCAGTGGGAGAACCCGAGCATTAAACCAGGCACCCCCTGCTCTGAAGAGGGGAGGGTGTCTGGTTCATAGGAAAAGGTCAGAAATTGATGGAAACACCACTGAAATGGTTCGGGAACAGTATGGGGAGGATGTCTGAATGCATCTTGGACTCCCAGTTTGCTGCTGGGAACAATGTTGTCCGAGTATTACGCCACTTTTACAGACTGACAATTATGTGCACCAAACCAAAGATAAGATCAATTTTACAGGAAAAATTGTTAGGAGACATTCTTTCCTGTATATTTACTTGTATATAAAATGCAAGTGTTGCCAAAAAATACAAGGAAGAGGCACTTCGATACAACCTGTGTGTCATATAAAGGAGGGCTTCATTCACATTGTGGTATAGTTCAGGTAGTAGGACTTCTACACTCATAAAGCCTATGCACTAAGAGAAAGGGCTGCCAAAAATTATAAGGAACCAATACTCGATTACACTCTTTATTACACATAATACAGGCATCATACACACACTTGAAAAATTATGATTGATGGCCTGCTGGTGACCCTCTAAAACATTAGGGGTGAGGTCCTGCTGCTGAGCTGACCATCTAAAAAAAATTGTGGGTGAGGGCCTGCTGCCGAGCTGACCCGCTAAACAATTTTGTGAGTGAGGGACTGCTGCTGAGCTGACCATCTAAAACATTATGGGCAAGGGCTTGTGTCACGGATGAAGTTAGCAGAAAGCTGGAACTTATAAATAAACAAGCGACTGGCTTGATCCCAAACTAAGGAGCATATAGGTGAGCCCTATAAAACCCTAAGAGCTCTACCTGACTGCTATGCCCATGCAAAGGTCTTTATGGTAGACGATTGCATGCCCACGTACCTAAGTCTGTATAACACCTGAAAACCCTATAATAGTGAGGGGACACGACCACCGGCTCCCTGCACTTAATACGGACGGAGTCAGGGTCACCTAGAATCAAGCCAGCAAGGAAACACAATAAAGTAAAGGACTTATGTGAACAAACAGCAGACACAGCCTCCAGCAATGACCACTTCATCCAGGAATTAATATAAACCGCAAAATGAGGCAGTATGGGAGGGAATATAAAGGAAAAGGATTAGTCTGAATAAGTGGCACCTGGCAAAAGGAAAGGAGATGAGAAAGTGAAACCAAAACCGAGCTGCTGCCGAGCTGACCATCTAAAAATTTAGGGGTGAGGGCCAGCTGCTGAGCTGACCCTCTAAAACATTAGGAGTGAGGGCAGCCTAATAAGTATGTTGATATGATGTAGGGGGAGAAGGAGGATGAGAAAAGGGAGATTGAACCATATACCCTTTTTAGTGGTGGAAGGGGTGCATGGGAATACCGTGTATTCAATTCACCATAAAAGCCACATTTAGAGTTCCTTTATGTTCAGCCGCTTTCCTCTGGAGGAGTAGAGAAGTAAGGGGCAATCCAGGCCGTGGTCATTTTTATAAGAATCAACTGGTAAACATTTTCATTTGACAGGCGGATGCGCTAATCAGTTATTATGCCCCCAGCAGCACTAAATACACTCTCTGAAAAAAAGCTGGCGGTGGGGCAGGCCAGCACCTCCAAGGCATAGAGCGCCAGTTCGTGCCACGTGTCCAGCTTGGACATCCAATAGTTGTAAGGCACACAGGGATCACTGAGGATGCTGACACTGTCTGCTAATACTCCTTCACCATCTTCCAAAATGTTTCACTCCTAGGCCACGCATCAGGTTGACGGTGCTGGTGGGGTGTCATAAAACTGTCACAGGCCTTGGAGAGTGTTGCCCTGCCTCTGTTGGAACTGCTGTGTGTTCCCCTTGTCTCCCCTCCTTGGTAGGCCAAGGAACTATGTACTCTGCAGCCAGCGTTGTCAGCTGGAAATTTTTGGAGCAAATTTTCCACAAGGACCTTCTGGTATTGCACCATTTGGCTTGTCCTCTCCACTACAGGAATGAGAGATGAGACTTCGCTGTCCTCAGCAGGAGGATGACTCTCAATCTCCTCATCCTCTTCCTCCTCTTCTACCCATCCATGCTGAACAGATGGAATAAAACTTCCATGGGTACTACTCTCTGTATCGGAGGCAACCTTCTCTTGCCCCTCCTCCTCCTCATCATCATCCAATTTGCGCCTTAGAAGACAAACTGAGGGTGGTCTGGCTATTTGTCACGGCTGAGGATGGGGGAAATCCTCAGCCGTGCGGTGACGGAAGATGTCCAGTCGCTACTCGCCAGGAACACAGAATTAGGGAGCAGGTGACCTCCTGTTGCGTCCCTAACGCTGACCCTGTCTCCTACCTGCATGGGCCGACCTTGATGGTAGGAGGACCCATGCGCAGGAACCTCAGAGCCCTGACTTACCCTCCGTCCGGTCCCTGGGCTAAGGAGCTGGGTAAGACAACCCACTCCTCCTAGGAACGGAGGAGCAGGAGTCTCACTGGCCAAGCAGCAAGAAGATGGGGGTACATAAACAGGACTATGGATAAGACAGGTGAACCCTAACAGTTCCACACATACCTGTCTCAGCCTAGCTGACTGGAACCCGTGCAAACGCTGTCCACACAAACAAAGGTAAACAGCACACACATGAAGACACACAGGGACCAGGACATCCATAGCTGCACAAAAAGCAAAGACACAGGACATCAACAACAAATCACGCAATAATAACATATGACCGGAAGGGTGGCCCTTACAAGCAGATAGAAATCACAGGAGGCTGCTACAGCAAAGCATGACTGAAGCAACCTCCTGAGCCATGCCAAGCCAGAAGCTATATAGGCCTAAGTGGCCACACCCACCGGTCAGACACACCCAGTGACATCACACACACTGGGAAGAGAGTTAACCCTTCCAGCACCACAGGAAAGGGAAAACACCAACTTAAAGAAACCGTGTCCAAACACAACAAACACACTGTGGTTGTTACCGCTGGCAACGACATGGGTGGCAACCGTGTCCTGGGAGTCATCCCAAAGGCCGCGACACTGCCACCACATGTACACATCACCAAACGTTGCCACGGGCAACCACAGTGCAGGAAAGGTGTCAGTGCACACCACACAATACACAGAGTGCACACAGACAAACAACGGTGCATCCATACACGCATACAGACTCCAAAGGGACCGCACACACACCTGTTGTCCGCGGCAACCGCACCTGAGACAAGAAACATCATGCCTCAAGCTGCGGTTGAAACAACAACCCAAACCGCGGGCAACAGTATGCGGCTCCCAAGGAGTCACGGCCAAAACCGTGGCCGTGACACTATTACTCTGTGTACTGTCTTCCCCTATTTCCACCTCTTCCACATGCAAAGCGTCTGCCTTCATTGTGAGCAGCGAGCGTTTGAGTAGATACAGAAGTGAGATGGTTATGCTGATAATAGCGTTATCGCTGCTCACCATCTGTTTTGATTCCTCAAAGTTGTGTAAAACCTCACAGAGGTCAGACATCAATGCCCACTCGTCACTTGTGAAGAGCGGAAGTTGACTGGAAAGGCGATGACCATGTTGCAGCTGGAATTCCACTACTGCCCTCTGCTGCTCACAAAGCCTGGCCAACATGTGGAACGTAGAGTTCCAGCGCGTGCTCACGTCTCACAACAATCGGTGAGCTGGCAATTACAAGCACTGCTGCAGCGTTGCCAGACTTGCGGAAGCTGTCGATGACTTGCGAAAATGTGCACACATGCGGCACGCCTTCACCAGTAGCTCAGTCAAATTGTGTTAGGTTTTGAGAAAACACTGAACCACTAGGTTGAATACGTGGGCTAGGCATGGTATGTGTGTGAGCTTGCCAAGCTCAAAAGCCACCACCAAGTTACGGCCATTATCAGAGACAACCATGCCTGGTTGTAGGTTGAGTGGCTTGAACCACAGCTCAGTCTGGTCCCTTAACCCCTGCCACAGCTCTGCGGCGGTGTTCTGTTTGTCACCTAAGCAGATCAGTTCAAGCAAGGCCTGTTGCCGCTTCCCTACTGCTTCCAGCTACTGACTGATGGCGGACTGGTGCAGCAAGATCATAATTCAGAGGTGGAAGAGGAGGAGGCAAAGGAGGAGAAGGGTGGGGAGGTTACAGCCACTAACGTGGGTGGCGGCGGAAACCTTGATGGAAGTCGGGCCTGCAATCCTTGGCGTCGGTAGCACCTGTGCCATCCCAGAGTACGACTCTCTCTCGGCCTCCACAATGTTTACCCAGTGTTCCATCAGGGAAATGCAGCATCTCTGTCCAAAAACACTTGTCCATGTGTCTGTCGTTAAGTGGACCTTCCCAAACACTGCGTTGGTCAGGGCACGGGTGATGTTCCGGGACACATGCCGGTGTAAGGCTGGGACTGCACACCGTGAAAAATATTGGCAGCTGGGGAAAGAGTGCCGCGGGACAGCTGTCTCCATCAGGCTGTGGAAAGCCTCAGTGTCCACAAGCCTAAATGAGATCATTTCCAGGGCCAGCAATTTGGAAAGGGGCACATTTAGTGCTATGTTCTGTGGGTGGATGGCTGGGTATTTGCTCTTTCGTTCAAAGGCCTGGATTATAGACATCTGTACGCTGCGCTGGGACACAGAAGTGGATGTGCTAGCTGATGGTGCTTGCGAAGGTCCAGGTGCATGGCGGGAGACATCCGGGCCTACGTCTTGGACAGGGAATTGGCCAGAATGTAACACAGGGGAAGAGGAGGCAGTGGTGTGACTTGCAGACACTGATTGTGGACCCAGGCGATCGGCCCACCAATTAGGGTGCTTTTATGCTATGTGGCAGGTCATGCTGGTGGTGGTGAGGTTGCTAGTGTTCTGTTCACGCCCCTACTCATTTTGGTACGGCACAGGTTGCAAATGACAATTCTTTTATCGTCCGCACTTTCCTCAAAAAAGCGCCAGACTGCGGAACACCTACCCCTTGGCGAGGGAGATTGCTTCAAGGGGGTGCTCTGGGGAACAGTTGCGGGCCTGTTTGGTGTGGCCCGCCTTCTCTCTTTTGCCACCCCACTGCCTCTTCCAGCCTGTTGCGGTGCTGTGGATCCCTCCCCCTCTGTACTGCTGTCCGCGCTCAGCTTGCCACCTTCCTAGGTTGGGTCAATGACTTCATCGTACAGCACCTCCTCTTCCACTTCCTCACTCTAGTCATCCTCCTGACTTGTTCACCTAACAACAACCTCAATTATTGACAACTGTGTCTCATCCTCATCATGAACCTCTTGAGACACTAATTACGGTTGACTTATTGGCAACTGTGTCTCATCATCCACCTTGTGAAATACTAATTGCCGTTTCCTACCGTCATCTTCTTCTGACTGTGGATGCTCCAGAGTTTGGGAATCAGGACACAAGCTCTCCTCATGTCCCTCTTCAAGCGGGCTTGGCGAGAGGCCCAAATTAAGGAATGGCGATGAAAACAGCTCCTCGGAATATCCGAGTGTGGGATCACTTGTTTGCAAAGACTCTCCATGGTGGGTGGAAAGAGTATCAGGGTGAGGATTCTGTTAACCAGACTCTTGGCTACTGAGGGTGGTGCTTAACTAACTGGAAGCATTATGTGCTGCAATCCAACCGACCACCTGGTCGCACTGGTGTGACTTCAAGAGTGGTGTCCTGCGCCACCCTGCAAACTTGGACATGAAGCTAGGTATCGTGGATGAGTGTGTTTCTTGTGCTCTGGCAGCAGGCACAGTTTCCCAGTGCCCTCTGTGTGTACCATCAGCAGCACGGCCACTTCCCCGTCCCTTACTGCTTGCCTTGCGCATATTAAATGGTATATATGCTTGCAAGTATGTCACACGTACAGTAGCGCAGATTTTGTAAGTGTATGGGCAAATAAAGTACACAGAATGTCACACATATTTTTAGGATGCGCACACATTAAACAGGCGGTACTTATAGCGCAAGTAATGTCGCTGTCACCTCCACCTAATAAAATATTAGAATTATGGGCGAGCACACTACATTTGGACTCATAAGATATACAATTTAATTAAATCACAATATTTATGAATGGACACGTGTAAGTATAATAAAATATAGTCAATCAATATACAATAAAATACAATAAAATGAAAATAAAATACACTTCATACAATCTTAAAGGAATCCACGGAGATTGAATATATTAGTATGGATATTTGCTTTTTACACAGTGCACGTTGCAGTCTGGTTGGTTGTGCTATATCAGAGTGCTCTGTTAGAATTTCGATCCTATGGGGATATGAATCCGCATGTGAGTAAATAATTTTTCTTAGATCCTACTATACAGGTCCTTCTAAAAAAAATAGCATATTGTGATAAAGTTCATTATTTTCTGTAATGTACTGATAAACATTAGACTTTCATATATTTTAGATTCATTACACACCAACTGAAGTAGTTCAAGCCTTTTATTGTTTTAATATTGATGATTTTGGCATACAGCTCATGAAAACCCACATTTCCTATCTAAAAAAATTTGCATATTTCATCCGACCAATAAAAGAAAAGTGTTTTTAATACAAAAAAAGTCAACCTTCAAATAATTATGTTCAGTTATGCACTCAATACTTGGTCGGGAATCCTTTTGCAGAAATGACTGCTTCAATGCGGCGTGGCATGGAGGCAATCAGCCTGTGGCACTGCTGAGGTGTTATGGAGGCCTAGGATGCTTCGATAGCGGCCTTAAGCTCATCCAGAGTGTTGGGTCTTGCGTCTCTCAACTTTCTCTTCCCAATATCCCACAGATTCTCTATGGGGTTCAGGTCAGGAGAGTTGGCAGGCCAATTGAGCACAGTAATACCATGGTCAGTAAACCATTTACCAGTGGTTTTGGCACTGTGAACAGGTGCCAGGTCGTGCTGAAAAATGAAATCTTCATCTCCATAAAGCTTTTCAGCAGATGGAAGCATGAAGTGCTCCAAAATCTCCTGATAGCTAGCTGCATTGACCCTGCCCTTGATAAAACACAGTGGACCAACACCAGCAGCTGACATGGCACCCCAGACCATCACTGACTGTGGGTACTCGACACTGGACTTCAGGCATTTTGGCATTTCCCTCTCCCCAGTCTTCCTCCAGACTCTGGCACCTTGATTTCCGAATGACATGCAACAGTCCAGTGCTGCTTCTCTGTAGCCCAGGTCAGGCGCTTCTGCCGCTGTTTCTGGTTCAAAAGTGGCTTGACCTGGGGAATGCGACACCTGTAGCCCATTTCCTGCACACGCCTGTACACGGTGGCTCTGGATGTTTCTACTCCAGACTCAGTCCACTGCTTCCGCAGGTCCCCCAAGGTCTGGAATCGGTCCTTCTCCACAATCTTCCTCAGGGTCCGGTCACCTCTTCTCGTTGTGCAGCGTTTTCTGCCACACTTTTTCCTTCCCACAGACTTCCCACTGAGGTGCCTTGATACAGCACTCTGGGAACAGCCTATTCGTTCAGAAATGTCTTTCTGTGTCTTACCCTCTTGCTTGAGGGTGTCAATGATGGCCTTTTGGACAGCAGTCAGGTCGGCAGTCTTACCCATGATTGCGGTTTTGAGTAATGAACCAGGCTGGGAGTTTTTAAAAGCCTCAGGAATCTTTTGCAGGTGTTTAGAGTTAATTAGTTGATTCAGATGATTAGGTTAATAGCTCGTTTAGAGAACCTTTTCATGATATGCTAATTTTTCTAGATAGGAATTTTGGGTTTTCATGAGCTGTATGCCAACATCATCAATATTAAAACAATAAAAGGCTTGAACTACTTCAGTTGGTGTGTAATGAATCTAAAATATATGAAAGTCTAATGTTTATCAGTACATTACAGAAAATAATGAACTTTATCACAATATGCTAATTTTTTTAGAAGGACCTGTATAGGAGGTCTCCAATCGCAATACTGTTTCACAAGTGTTTCACAAGTGTTATGCGCTGGTATTATGCGCCAATGTAATCAAATGGCTATGAAACTCTATTCAGTCCCATGTCAACTATGACTGCTATAATATTTCACAAGTGCTTCACAAGTGTTAAGTGCCGGTCCTATGCGCCGATGTAATCAAATGGCTATGACACTTTGTTCAGTCCCAAATCAACTGTGGCTGTTATATTCATGAATGGAGACTTCTTACCTTCCTTGGTGTTGGCGGTTTGTTTCAGCGAGGATCGAGCGGCGAGGGGCACTGCCGGCGTCTCGCTCCATCCTCCTTCAGCCAACTTACCCGAAATCTCACGAGGATTCAGACGGGATTTTGATTTATCTTGATCCACGTATTATCGTCCGGCACAGTAAGAAGGAAAAAAGTATCTTCGATATAATAATCTTGGTTCCGATCGTTTCAACAATCCTTCAGTCCAATTTTATAGCATGGCCATGCTTATTACTGCGGAGGTGCTTTTTTACAAGTGTGCGATCCAGCCCAGACGCGTTTCGGGAATTCTCCTTCCCCTCACCAACAGTGGTGCTGTTTGTCACCTTGTGAAGCACTTGTGAAATATTATAGTGTCATAGCCATTTGATTACATTGGCGCATAATACCAGCGCATAACATTTGTGAAACACTTGTGAAACAGTATTGCGATTGGAGACCTCCTATATAGTAGGATCTAAGAAAAATTATATACTCACATGCGGATTCATATCCCCATAGGATTGAAATTCTAACAGAGCACTCTGATATAGCACAACCAATCAGACTGCAAAGTGCACTGTGTAAAAAGCAAATATCCCTACTAATATATTCAATCTCCGTGGATTCCTTTAAGATTGTATGAAGTGTATTTTATTTTCATTTTATTGTATATTGATTGACTATATTTTATTATACTTACACGTGATTGTTATTTAATTAAATGTAGTGTGCTCGCCATTATTTCTAGTCCTTTCACAATTATCTTTCACTAGAGGGTGGGTGTCCCTCTAATCTGGGTTAGTAACACCTGTTCCACAATTTTGTCTTGAGTGAGCCACTGCCCTGTAGTTTGTAGTAAAAAATTACGCTGAATGAATGTCACTGATATTTAGGATGCACAAACATTATACAGGAAAAGCGAGATGCGAAACGCGCATCTCGGTATGGTCGTTATAAATTTTATGTTGCCTTACACTGGATTACTTGATTATTTTGTCACTATGTTACTTTGTCCTGATCTTAAGTAATATTATGGTTATTATCTTTTGCACTATGTACTTTATTATGTTATATGAGACACATCAGTTTCAGGGAATATTTAATGCCATAGTCATCCCAGTAGTTTAGTCATTTACTTGCTGACAGTGTGTTCTATCTGTCTGTGAATGTTTACCACCGTTATTTACTGTTTGAATATTTATTTGAAATAACAAAGATTATATAATCTTGTATTGGTGTAGCACTGCGTTATTGTCACGAGGCGCCGGCCGTGCTGTCCGCTTCCGCTGTGCTGCCGGCGCCCTGTGAATAGTTCGGAGAGAGGATGCGCACAGTGTCCTCGTCTCCAGGGCAATGGAGAGCAGGGAGGACCCGGCCGCGCACATCCCCTCAGCATGGCCGGCGTCCTCTGCTCACATGGGAACCATAGTAGGTCTGAGCGCCGAGCTGATCACTCAGTGCACAGCAATAGGCAGATAGGCAGATGGATAGGTCATGTGATGCTGGCCACGTCACATGACCATTTCAATCCACTATTTAAACAGGCAACCTGCTGGCCACAGGTTGTCTGTGATTTGGTTCCTCAGCTAGGGGATCATTCCTGTGATCTCCTGCTCTAGGTGTGGAATCCCAGCTCGTGTTTTGTATTCTGGTTTTGCCTTCCTCTTGGATCTTCAAATTTCTCCTGGTATCGACTCTCGCTTAGCATTTGGACTCCCTTTGTTTGCTCCTTTTGGTCTGGTTAGATCCTCGGCTTGTCCTTGTTTCTGGTATTGTATACTCCCTGGTACCATCTTGACCTCCTGGCATTTGACCTAGCTTGTCTTTGTTGTCTGTCTCGTTTGTCGCCTCTGCACTTACTTAGGTCAGGGACCGCCTCCCAGTTGCGCTCCGTTATTTAGGACGGGTAAGTGCAAGTAGGCAGGAAAAGAGGTGTGGGTGGAGACAGTTTGCACTTTCCCTTACCCCCTGTCCGTGCCAGTTATGTTTTTCTGTAGGTGTTATAATTGGTATTTAGAATACGGAGTGCAATCATTTCCTAGGAGCCCTATAGTTTATAGGAGGTATAGGGCAAGTAATGTTGCTGTCACCACGCCTAATAAAAAATTACACTGAATGAATATCACTGATATTTAGGATGCACAAACGTTATACAGGAGGTACAGCGCAGATAACGTCGCTGTCACCAGTGGCAAAAAAAATAATTACATTGAATGTCACTGATATTTCAGATGTGCTAACCTTATACAGGAGATGTAGCGCAGGTAATGTCGCTGCCACCAGCAGAAAAAAAATAGACTGAATGTCACTGATATTTTGGATATGCAAACGTTATACAGGAGATGTGGCGCAGGCAATGTAACTGTCTGCAGCGGACACTGTCTACGGAAAAAGTACACTGGATGTCACAGATATTTTTAGGCTGCGCACACGTTACACAGGAGATGTAGCGCAGATAATGTCGCTGTCTGCAAGGCCCAACAATTGCAAGCTATTTAGCGCAGGTTGCACAACAAATATATATTGCTGCCAGATACAACTATAGTCCTTATAGGACTTTTGGGTCTCTAACAGGTTTTAGCAATTTAGCGGAGGCTATGCTAATATATATATACAGGTCCTTCTCCAAAAATTTGCATACTGTGATAAAGTTCATTATTTTCTGTAATGTACTGATAAATATTAGACTTTCATATATTTTAGATTCATTACACACCAACTGAAGTAGTTCAAGCCTTTTATTGTTTTAATATTGATGATTTTGGCATACAGCTCATGAAAACCCCAAATTCCTATCTAGAATAATTAGCATATCATGAAAAGGTTCTCTAAATGAGCTATTAACCTAATCATCTGAATCAACTAATTAACTCTAAACACCTGCAAAAGATTCCTGAGGCTTTTAAAAACTCCCAGCCTGGTTCATTACTCAAAACCGCAATCATGGGTAAGACTGCCGACCTGACTGCTGTCCAGAAGGCCATCATTGACACCCTTAAGCAAGAGGGTAAGACGCAGAAAGAAATTTCTGAACGAATAGGCTGTTCCCAGAGTGCTGTATCAAGGCACCTCAGTGGGAAGTCTGTGGGAAGAAAAAAGTGTGGCAGAAAACGCTGCACAACGAGAAGAGGTGACTGGACCCTGAGGAAGATTGTGGAGAAGGACCGATTCCAGACCTTGGGGGACCTGCGGAAGCAGTGGACTGAGTCTGGAGTAGAAACATCCAGAGCCACCGTGTACAGGCGTGTGCAGGAAATGGGCTACAGGTGTCGCATTCCCCAGGTCAAGCCACTTTTGAACCAGAAACAGCGGCAGAAGCGCCTGACCTGGGCTACAGAGAAGCAGCACTGGACTGTTGCATGTCATTCGGAAATCAAGGTGCCAGAGTCTGGAGGAAGACTGGGGAGAGGGAAATGCCAAAATGCCTGAAGTCCAGTGTCGAGTACCCACAGTCAGTGATGGTCTGGGGTGCCATGTCAGCTGCTGGTGTTGGTCCACTGTGTTTTATCAAGGGCAGGGTCAATGCAGCTAGCTATCAGGAGATTTTGGAGCACTTCATGCTTCCATCTGCTGAAAAGCTTTATGGAGATGAAGATTTCATTTTTCAGCACGACCTGGCACCTGCTCACAGTGCCAAAACCACTGGTAAATGGTTTACTGACCATGGTATTACTGTGCTCAATTGGCCTGCCAACTCTCCTGACCTGAACCCCATAGAGAATCTGTGGGATATTGGGAAGAGAAAGTTGAGAGACGCAAGACCCAACACTCTGGATGAGCTTAAGGCCGCTATCGAAGCATCCTAGGCCTCCATAACACCTCAGCAGTGCCACAGGCTGATTGCCTCCATGCCACGCCGCATTGAAGCAGTCATTTCTGCAAAAGGATTCCCGACCAAGTATTGAGTGCATAACTGAACATAATTATTTGAAGGTTGACTTTTTTTGTATTAAAAACACTTTTCTTTTATTGGTCGGATGAAATATGCAAATTTTTTGAGATAGGAAATTTGGGTTTTCATGAGCTGTATGCCCAAATCATCAATATTAAAACAATAAAAGGCTTGAACTACTTCAGTTGTGTGTAATGAATCTAAAATATATGAAAGTCTAATGTTTATCAGTACATTACAGAAAATAATGAACTTTATCACAATATGCAAATTTTTTTAGAAGGACCTGTATATATTGCTGCCCCACACAATAGTTCTTAAAAGGACTTTTGGGTCTATAACAAGTATAAAAACTAAAATATTCCTATTTCACTCCCTACACTATCTCTCCCTTCTGCTCTCCAGCTCTCCCTAACTAAGACTGAGCTGATCACGTGTCATAGGGTGCTATATAGCATCTGATGACGCATTCCGGCCATCCAATCACTGTAATGCTAGTAGCCAACATGGCTACGGCATTACAGTGTTACAGTGAATGGCAGTACTTACCTGCGCGTTTATTGGCTGCGTAGCAGGCAAAAAACCTGCGGGGAGGAGACTCGAGCATAACGCTCGAGCATATGCGGTATTCGGCCTAACACCACGATGTGCTGAGCATCTTGATGCTCGAGTAAAATTAGCGTTCAGCCGAGCATGCTCGCCCAACACTACTGAACACCTTTTACTTCAACTATCCGAAGTGGTTGTCAATTTTCTGCCTGTCATCTGAGGACGGAACTTATATCCAGCATATGGGTACTATATATAAATAAAATTGAATAAGAGATCTTTTTGATTATATGGTCATAAGTTTAATTTATGCTTTTTATCTTTTTTATCTTTTATTTTTATGAATCAGCTTAAGGCTACTTTCACACTTGCGTTCGGTGCGGATCCATCTGGTATCTGCACAGACGGATCCGCACCTATAATGCAAACGCTTGCATCCGTTCAGAACGGATCCGTCTGCATAACAGCTTTTTCAGATCTGAGTTTTCATGGTGATGGGGACGCTTCAAGTTAGAATATACTAAGAACTGTGCACATGACTGCCCCCTGCTGCCTGGCAGCACCGATCTCTTACAGTGGGCTGTGATCAGCACAATTAACCCCTCAGGTGCCGCACTGTAAGAGATCAGGTGCTTCCAGGCAGCAGGGGCCAGACCCCCCCTCCCTCCCCAGTTTTAAATTCATTGGTGGCCAGTGCAGCCCCCCCTCCCTCTTTCCCCAGTATTAAATTCATTGGTGGCCAGTGCGGCCCCCCTCCCTCCCCAGTATTAAATTCATTGGTGGCCAGTGCGGCCCCCCCTCCCTCCCCAGTATTAAATTCATTGGTGGCCAGTGCGGACCCCCTCCCTCCCCAGTATTAAATTCATTGGTGGCCAGTGCGGCCCTCCCTCCCCAGTATTAAATTCATTGGTGGCCAGTGCGGCCCCCTTCCCTCCCTCCCCAGTATTAAATTAATTGATGGCCAGTGCGGCCCCCCTCCCTCCCTCCCCAGTATTAAATTCATTGGTGGCCAGTGCGGCACCCCCTCCCTCCCTCCCCAGTATTAAATTCATTGGTGGCCAGTGCGGGCCCCCCTCCCTCCCTCCCCAGTATTAAATCCATTGGTGGCCAGTGCGGCCCCCCTCCCTCCCTCCCCTGTATTAAATTCATTGATGGCCAGTGCGTTCTCCCCTCTCCCCCCCCTAATTAAAATCACCCCTCTTCCCCATCATTAGTGGCAGCGGAGAGTTCCGATCGGAGTCCCAGTTTAATCACTGGGGCACCTGAGGGGTTAATTGTGCGGATCACAGCCCCCTGTAAGAGATCGGGTGCTGCCAGGCAGCAGGGGGCAGTCATGTACACAGTTCTTAGTATATTCTAACTTGAATCGTCTCCATCACCATGGGAACGCCTCTGTGTTAGAATATACTGTCGGATCTGAGTTTTCACAATCTAACTCAAATCCGATGGTATATTCTAACATAGAGGCGTTCCCATGGTGATGGGGATGCTTCAAGTTAAAATATACCATCGGATTGGAAAAAACTCCGATCCGATGGTATATTAATAGGGACTCCTGACTTTACATTGAAAGTCAATGGGGGACGGATCCGTTTGCAATTGCACCATATTGTGTCAAAGTCAAACGGATCCGTCACCATTGACTTGCATTGTAAGTCAGGACGGATCCGTTTGGCTCCGCACAGCCAGGCGGACACCAAAACGCTGCAAGCTGCATTCGGGTGTCCGCCTGCTGAGAGGAATGGAGGCGAAACGGAGCCGTACTGATGCATTCTGAGCGGATCCGCATCCACTCAGAATGCATTGGGGCTGTACAGATCCGTTCGGGGCCGCTTGTGAGAGCCTTCAAACGGAACTCACAAGCGGAGACCCGAACTAAAGTGTGAAAGTAGCCTAAATAATGTGCGTTATGATGGAGAGTTTGTAAACCAACATTCAGCACCTTTCCAACTTATAATAGCTGATTATTATTATCATTTTAAGGAGCTGAGTGTTTGTTACTTGAACTCAAGGCATTATACGGACACATTGTGTATATACTAGATAGGAGATCCGGATCGTCGTTAGTGAGGGATTTTAAACTGTATATTGGTGCATCTACTATTTTTAGTATTTTTTCTAGTTATAATCAATAAATGTTGTCTTATTAATATATATTGGAGTATTCAGTATGCTTCTGGATAATTGAGGTACAAACATGTCTGAAATCTTTGCATCCACGTTTGAGTTTCCAGAATGCATGCCTCCACAGTGCCATATATAGCATATAATATAGCATATGTTTGTACAATATATGGCTCGCAATGCTTTTGTATTAAATGCAGAGGTAATAGCATGTGTGTTGTGTTTGGTTATAGTATAATTTAAGCTGCTACCTTTTTATGAAATAATGCTGGCACTGCTGAAATATGTCTCTAGCAATGAGGTTGCTCTGCATAATCTAATATGACAGTAGCATATTTCTCTGTGTAGTATATGACTGCCTCTTGAGAGATTACCTGTTCAGCATAACATTGAGGGAACCCTCTATATAAATTAATTAAAGTGCTAATTCCACCGCCTGGAAGCATTATTATAAGATGTGCAAAGGGCATGATGTGTATAATAGTTATCTAAACCCTATGATAAAATTAGTAATTTGATGGACACTTTCTTGGATAAGGAAATTCTTATCACCTACTGTGCAATGGAAGGATAATCATTCACAAATAGAGATGAGCAAATCAAAACTGTTGGGTATTCACCCTGCACAAAATGATCAAAATGGCATCTGCCATTTTATGAATCAGAATAGAAAGTAGATGACAAGATGAAGGAGGATCAAAGGACCCCACCTGAAGTCTTTCCAATAATACCTTGCAGTCCGCGTCAGTACTCTTGAGGTACTTTTGCTGTGATTTCAATGGACATGTCATAGACACAATAAAAGATCCCAGACAGGATCATCGCCTGTAGACGTGGTAGTATTACCTCACGAGTCTGTTGACATGAGAATAATGCCTGCAGTCGTGGCAGGGCTTTATAACGAGTCTGTAGTCGTGACAGACTAATGCCTGCTGTCGTGGCAGGGCTTTATAACGAGTCTGTAGTCGTAACGGATTTGTGCCTGCAGTCGTGGCAGGGCTTTAGAGCGGGTCTGTAGTCGTGACAGACTGATGCCTGCAGTCGTGGCAGGGCTTTATAACGGGTCTGTAGTCGTGACAGACTGATGCCTGCAGTCGTGGCAGGACTTTATAACGGGTCTGTAGTCGTGACAGACTGATGCCTGCAGTCGTGGCAGGGCTTTATAACGGGTCTGTAGTCGTGACAGACTGATGCCTGCAGTCATGGCAGGACTTTATAACGAGTCTGTAGTCGTGACAGACTGATGCCTGCAGTCGTGGCAGGGCTTTATAACGGGTCTGTAGTCGTGACAGACTGTTGCCTGCAGTCGTGGCAGGGCTTTAGAGCGGGTCTGTAGTCGTGACAGACTGATGCCTGCAGTCGTGGCAGGGCTTTATAAGGAGTCTGTAGTCGTGACAGACCTGGCAAAGCAACATTCCTATCTATACCATTTTTATATATATATATATATATTATTATTATTATTTTATTTTATTTTTTACTTCTTTCCCCCCCACCAAAGGCCATGACTGTAGGCGCCACCCTGTAAGAGATGCGCCAGAGGCCTGGCCATAATAGTCCACCATCCCCCGTCCCCCAAGCCTATGCAGGAGAAAAGGAGGGGGTTGGCCCACGCCTGCACCACCCCTGACTCACCTGGCGGCCATGACAGCCACAAACCCCACAGTATCGTAAGTTAGCCAACCACCTGTGGACCTGAATAAACAAGGACAGACATGTGAGTGAGCGCACGGTGGCTGGGTGACCCTTCACTCCTGCCACCGCTCCTTTGCTGTCCACCGGATTATTGCGACTGCGCCCGAACCAACCCCCTGACTCGCCGTATGGGCTTGCGGGCGGCCCGGCTGCGTGCGCAAAGTGACGTGGCCAGCCCCCCTCTTTGGAGCCCTCTTTATATTTGATCCTTAAAACATATCCCACATTTTTTTTTTTTTTGTTTGTTCTGCCTTAGTACCTAGCCACTGTGCCTGAGCAAGGAGCCCTGTACCTGGACTGCAGTACCAGTATGGGCCTGTAGGTGTCGCCCTCTATCAAGCCATGGCCTGCTGGAGCGCAGCAAGCCAGTGAGCTGCGCTGAGGAGCCGACGGCCGGCGTGACCGCTGCTCTGGGTATGTGAAGGACGTGTGACCCGTCGCTGCTGAGCCACAGATGAGGGGTGCCCGCCTGGGGGACGCTGCACGTGGGAGCGGGGTGCTTGGCGCGGGGCCTGGAGCGGATCGGGGTGCCTGTATCGGGGTGCCTGTATCGGGGTGCCGGAAGCGATCGGGAGTGCGGGCAGTCGCCAGCGCGGCTGGGGCCCGGCGGCACGCTCGGCAGGCCCCCATGTTATACATAGCGAGACGGGTGTGCAGCCACCCTGCCTACCTAATCACCGAAGCGACGAGCCCGACGCAGCCGACCACCCGATTCTCCAGTGACGCACGCACTCCTCTGGCACCAACCCACGAGCCGATTCGAAAGCATTCGAACCGACAAGTGGGGGCAGGAGAGCCAGGTTTAAATAATTAAAGCCCCGCCTCCCCTCACACAAACACGGCACTCTTTAATTGCCTACCACTTATAAGGACCAGTTCAGGTCTGAAGTCACTTTGTGGGGCCTACATAGTGGATACCCCCATAAATGACCCCATTGTAGAAACTACACCCCTCAAGGTATTCAAAACCGATTTTACAAACTTTGTTAACCCTTTAGGCGTTCCACAAGAATTAAAGGAAAATGGAGATTACATTTTTAAATTTCACTTTTTTGGCAGATTTTCCATTTTAATCCAATTTTTTCTTTAACACATCGATGGTTAACAGCCAAACAAAACTCAATATTTATTACCCAGATTCTGCGGTTCCACATGTGGTCATAAACTGCTGTATGGGCACATGGCTGGGCGCAGAAGAAAAGGAACTCCACATGGTTTTTAGATGCCATGTCCCATTTGAAGCCCCCTGATGCACCCTTACAGTAGAAACTCCCAAGAAGTGACCCCATTTTGGAAACTAGGGGATAAGGTGCCAGTTTTATTAGTACTATTTTTGGGTACATATGATTTTTTGATCATTCATTATAACACTTTATGGGCAAGGTGACCAAAAAATTGGTTGTTTTAGCACAGTTTCTATTTATTTATTTTTACAGCGTTCACCTGAGGGTGACGGTTTTATTGGTACCATTTTGTGGGACATACGCGTTTTTGATCACTTGGTGTTGCACCTTTTGTGATGCAAGGTGACAAAAATTGCTTGTTTTGACACATTTATTATTATTTTATTTTAATTTTTTACGGTGTTCACCCGAGGGGTTAGGTCATGTGATATTTTTATAGAGCTGGTTTTTACGGACGCGGCAATACCATATATGTCTATTTTATTTAATTTTTTCTATTTTAAATTTTTTTTTTTTATTCCTTTTTTTTACATGTGAAACTTTTTTTTTTTTTTTTCTTTTCAACCCTTTATTTATTTATTATTTTTTTACACTTTTCGTCCCCCATAAGGTCATACAAGACCTCTGGGGGACATTTGCTTCACTTTTTCATTTTTTTTTCACTGTTGATTTCTCCTGTAACTGGGGCTGACATAGTAGCCCCAGTTACAGAAGAAATGCACCCCCCAGAGAGGCTGTACAGCGTGATTCTGCGCTGTACAGCCTCAGAGCAGGGCTGATTGAGGTCTCTGTAATACCTCACACAGCTCCTGCACGCTCCGGTCCCGGCGGTCACATGACCGCCGGGCCAGAACAGGAAGCGCATAGCGCTTCCTGCTCTGCAGACACAGCGCTCGGTGAGCGCTGTGTCAGCAGCGATCCGGAAGGCAGGGACACCTGGGAACTGTCCCTGCCTTATCTCTGGGTTACCCTGCTGTCACTGACAGCGGGCAACCCGATCAGCAGCTGCACGATTAGCGTGCAGCTGCTGTTTCTGAAAGGACGTTTTTAAACGTGCTTTCAGAAATAGAGGTCCACCCATAGGACGTTTATATCCTATGGGCGGACGTAAAGTGGTTAAAAAAAAGGGATTTGGCTCTGCTATAAAAAGAAGGCATGATGACAGTGTGACACAGAGTTTTTATATAAATGAATAAAAATCCAGCTCACCAGTTCAGTCATGCGACGGAAAAGCCAGGTCAGCTCAGTGTAAACTTCATTCAGATAAACAGATTTCCAGCACGAAGGGGATAAAATCTTGCATGTTCTTTATTGAATATTTCAAACCTACACACGGTGCAGTGAAAGAGGTCCCTCCAAGTCCCTGGTCATGGACTTGGAGGGACCTCTTTCACTGCACCTTGTGTACGTTTGGAATATTCAATAAAGAACATGCAAGATTTTATCCTCTTCGTGCTGGAAATCTCTTTATCTGAACAGAGTTTTTATATAGTTTTTGGGACCATTGCCTATCTGCATTAGATTTTTGTCTATAATATAGTCACTGCCATGACAGATAATTTCTTTAACATGGTACAGTGATTGTCTACAATAATATGCAAAGGAACATTATATGACATGTTTGCAGGATATATATAATATATATATATATATATATATATATATATATATACAGTACAGACCAAAAGTTTGGACACACCTTCTCATTCAAAGAGTTTTCTTTATTTTCATGACTATGAAAATTGTAGATTCACATTGAAGGCATCAAAACTATGAATTAACACATGTGGAATTATATACATAACAAAAAAGTGTGAAACAACTGAAAATATGTCATATTCTAGGTTCTTCAAAGTAGCCACCTTTTGCTTTGATTACTGCTTTGCGCTTTCCCTGAGACCCATCAAGTTCCTCCTCTGTTCAGCCATTGGTTTACCTTGGACCGAGCCTCCTGGCCGGATTGGCTGTTAGACGGGGGCGTGTCTAGCAGGGCGGGGTTTCACCCTGTAAATTTCGGCGTTCTGGGGGCCGCTTTGCGGCCATTACAGCGCCGATTTGTATGCACACTAGCACGCTACGCCTCAACCTAGAGGTGTGTAGCTTAGGCAGGACAGTAGTCTGTTAGTGACAACACCTTACCTCACACTAGAGGAATTCGGTGTTAGGCAGGTTATCCTACTGTTGTTTGTCATCCACTGCCTCGGTCTAACATCACAGTAGAGGCTGTGGGCTTTGTTCAAGTATGGTGCAAATGCTCTGCCATAATCCTGCACCGATACTATCTTTGTGCAGTGAGAGTATGCGCGCTGACACTCACTGTTAGGAGCGCTGCTTGGTGGTTTTTACGGCACCAGGTATCCTCCTAGATAATATTTTTCACCCGGGTTACACACCTTGTACCCTGTGGTGTTTTGAGCCCCCTTATGTGTTGGTGGGTTTAGTTTGTTAGATGTACGTGTGCTCCAGATGGGTGCCCTGTTTGCAGACACAGGTTCATTCTCACAAATTTAGTATTAGTCAGTCGCTGACTGTTGCACTGACAGGTGGAAACCCTTTATTTTAAACAGAATATATAATAAAGCAATTGTTATTTTGTTTTAGCGCCTATCCTCACATTATTTGGTTTCATCAAGAGAATGCCAAGAGTGTGCAAAGCAGTAATCAAAGTAAAAGGTGGCTACTTTGAAGAACCTAGAATATGACAGATTTTCTGTTGTTTCACACTTTTTTGTTATGTATATAATTCCACATGTGTTAATTCATAGTTTTGATGCCTTCAGTGTGAATCTACAATTTTTTTAGTCATGAAAATAAAGAAAACTCTTTGAATGAGAAGGTGTGTCCAAACTTTTGGTCTGTACTGTATATATATATATATATATATATATACAAAGGGAAAAATGGCGGCACTGGCTGCACTAGGAAAAACGGGTGCACGTTCCTGGGGAATCGACCTCTCACCCCAACCAATATATCCAGAAAAAGGACGGCACTCCAGCAGGATGAAAGTGATAAACTTCTTTTAATCGACCATACGGTGCAACGTTTCGGCTCAACTGAGCCTTTCTCAAGCAAAGGTACAAATCAGGTGAAGGCAAATATAAAGACTGAATCAAATCATGTGATCTCACCACACCCAGTGGGCGTGTTACAAAAGTGACAATTGCACAAACAATATAATACACAATACAGGTGTCAGATAAGGCAAATTAAAAAATTACATGCATCAGGTATTAGCACATCTGGCTATAAATACATCAATCCAACATACATGTATAAAATTTGCATATGTGAACGGGCGGATCCACAGGACAGACACATAGAAAGTGTGAACAGTCTGTGGATGCGTCCAGTGAGTATATAAAAAAACCAACCGAGGGAGGAGCGAAGGGATGAACCGGAAGATACATATTATCGGCGAGGGGTCCCAACTATGCGATCAATGAGCACTATGCACATAACACTGGACAGGAGCGGCGTGACTTCAATCAGGGGGCGGTGGCAGCTGGAAGACGCCGAAGCATCATCAGGGACAGCCTCCGCTCTTGCGTCATTGCAGCGTCACACGAATCAGCCTTGGTGCGTTGCGGCGCATGCCCAGTATGTATCCAGTCTCGGGACGCCATCTTGGAGACTGGAATATTGCCATTCCCCTGAATTCCGACACCAGACCTGTTATATTCGGATATCGCGACTCAGACTAGTACAGACAGACCTGGAACCAGATCGTCTACATACTGTGTATTGACCACAGCCCACCAACATCATAGAAACCACGATGTGGAGGACTGTGTTGATCAAAGCTGTCTGGTTGCGCTCATATCCAAGAGGGCTCTCCTCCGGCAGGTCCCCAGGTGTCTCAGGGAGCAAATCTGTAACGGGGATAGAAAAAATAGCACCTGCACCATAATGGCCCAAAATAATCCCCCAACGCACACCGCGTCCAATGAAAAAATTATATATGTGAAACAACATAGTTTAAAAAAAACTTTCTCAAAAAGAACTGCATAGTTGTTGGCAGTATCACCCTGCCGTGTAGAACAATGCTTCCGCTTCATCCGTAAATTCCATCCCTCAGAATAATGGGTGCAAGTGAACTGTGAAGAGAAGAAAAAAAGAGACCAGGGTCCACTGATTCCAGAAAGTCGGGACGACGCATCAGGAGGGGTGGACGTGGACACAGGAGGTTCAGGCAAATCACGGAGCAACAAGAATCGACCTGTGGTAACCAGGAGCAACGTGATGAAGAAAAAATGATGGTGGTCAATCTGTCTTCTAAAGAACTGACTTCCACACAAGTGAGTGTTTTATCGAAAGGATTTTCATTTTGTCCCAGCTCCACTGTGAACTGGTTTGAACTGGAATCCAACCTGTTTTCTTTTTTTCGCCGCATTAAACTTAAAGTATGGCATCATAACAGGATTAGTGTTGAGAGACCCCAGACCAGTGAATTCACACTGGGATCTCTCAATTTATTTTTGAAGAGCAACTTTATTCCCAACATTAATGAACCTGCAGTTGAGGCGTACATCAGTGCAGTCAGACGGGGGCTTTCTGAACTCAGGTCTTCCGTACAGGGGGATCCTGTCTTCAGACACCCCAATCTGACTCGCACTGAGGTAGAGGCTCTTGATACCCTGAGATCTGACCCCACCCTTGTCCTGAAACCTGCAGACAAGGGTGGCGCTGTTGTAGTTATGGACACGAACAAATATGTCCAGGAGGTCATGCGACAACTTGGTGACCCACATGTGTATAAAGTCTTAGACTCTGATCCCAGGTTCAAGATTGCTGGGGTGATACGCAGTTGTCTGAAGGATGCTATGGCTGCTGGTATTATTGATGGGGGTCTTTGTGAATTTCTTGAGGTGGCACATCCGGTCACTCCGGTGATCTATGTGCTACCCAAGATTCACAAGACCCTCATTGATCCCCCGGGGCGTCCTATCGTCTCGGGGTCAGATTCTATCTTCAGCAACATAGCCATCTTTCTGGACAAAGTACTGCGAGATTTCTCCACGGGTGGGTCTTCCTACATCCAGGACACATCAGATTTCCTGGTGAAATTACGGGACACTGATGTATCTCAAGTGGATACATTGATACTGGCATCATTCGATGTCACATCACTCTACACGTCTATAGTACATGAGAGTGGTGTCCAGGCGGTCAGGAGAATGCTCATGAGGTCATCCTATACCTCACATGCCTCTGATTTCATTATTGATTTGCTCAACATTGTCCTTTATCACAATTATTTTCTTTTTAAGGATGTCTATTATTTGCAACAGCGGGGCGTGGCCATGGGGTCACACGTGGCCCCTACTTATGCGAATATCTTCATGCGGTGCTATGAGGAGGATGTCGTCTATTTGTCCCACCACTTCAGTCATGTGCTGAGGTGGTGGAGATACATCGACGACATCTTCCTCATATGGACAGGTAGCGAGGCGGAACTGGTTGAGTTTCATGCTTTTTTGAACAGTCATGACTCCAATTTACAGTTCACCCTCGTCTATTCCAAAAAGGATGTTCAGTTCTTGGATACCAGGGTTGTGTTCAATGAAGGTGTATTGTATACTCAACTGTACACTAAACCCACAGATACCAATACCTTCCTGTGCTATAACAGCTCTCACCCGAGGAGCATGGTTCGGTCGCTTCCTTTCTCACAGTTTTTGAGGGTTAAACGTGTCGTTTCCGATGAACAGGAGTCCAACGTGTCCCTGGAGTCCATGGCAAAGAGGTTTTGTGATAGGGGGTACCCGAAACAACTATTGGAACAACACATGGTCAGGGCACGTGGTTTTGATAGAGATACTCTGCTGTCCCAGCGTAAGACCGTACAGAAAACAGCTAGGATTCCTTTTGTATCTATCTACAATGAACTTAGCTCATCTATCAATAAGGTCATTAGGAAGCACTGGGGTCTCCTTGGGACTTGTTTCAAGGAGATACCAGAGTTTCAATGTCCACCGCTATTTTCTTACCGTCGTTCAAGAAATCTCCGTGACCAGTTGGTCAAGGCCGACATTGGCTCCAAGGGGCCATCCAGACAGACTGCACTTACGCAGCCAGGCTTGGGGTGTTTCCCCTGCCTGGGGTGCGTCAATTGCAGGTATATCCGGAAGGGAAAAACATTCATTCATCCCCTCACGGGTGAACCCCATAATATTCTGTTTCACTTGACTTGCAACTCCAGCTACGTTATTTATGTACTTTCCTGTCCGTGCAATCTACTCTATGTGGGTGAGACGACGACAGATCTTAAGACCCGCCTGAACAACCATCGCTTGAGTATCCGGAAGAAACGCCTTGATCTACCGGTCTCTAAGCATTTTTCTGAGGCTGGGCACAGGGAAGGTGATCTGAAAGTTTGGATCATCGACCATGTGCCGCAGCCCAGACGTGGCGGGGATAGGTCTAGGATACTTAAACGTAGGGAACTAGGTTGGATCCATAGGCTCAATAGCCTCAGACCAAATGGATTAAACGTAGAATTCAACTTTGGGGAGGTTGTGTGAGGGCTGGCTTGCCCCCAGTGTCTAGCAGGTTGTGTTGCGATGTCTTCTGTGCACACACTGAGAGTATGTACTCATTTTAATTTCTCTTTTTTTCTTCTCTTCACAGTTCACTTGCACCCATTATTCTGAGGGATGGAATTTACGGATGAAGCGGAAGCATTGTTCTACACGGCAGGGTGATACTGCCAACAACTATGCGGTTCTTTTTGAGAAAGGTTTTTTTAAACTATGTTGTTTCACATATATAATTTTTTCATTGGACGCGGTGTGCGTTGGGGGATTATTTTGGGCCATTATGGTGCAGGTGCTATTTTTTCTATCCCCGTTACAGATTTGCTCCCTGAGACACCTGGGGACCTGCCGGAGGAGAGCCCTCTTGGATATGAGCGCAACCAGACAGCTTTGATCAACACAGTCCTCCACATCGTGGTTTCTATGATGTTGGTGGGCTGTGGTCAATACACAGTATGTAGACGATCTGGTTCCAGGTCTGTCTGTACTAGTCTGAGTCGCGATATCCGAATATAACAGGTCTGGTGTCGGAATTCAGGGGAATGGCAATATTCCAGTCTCCAAGATGGCGTCCCGAGACTGGATACATACTGGGCATGCGCCGCAACGCACCAAGGCTGATTCGTGTGACGCTGCAATGACGCAAGAGCGGAGGCTGTCCCTGATGATGCTTCGGCGTCTTCCAGCTGCCACCGCCCCCTGATTGAAGTCACGCCGCTCCTGTCCAGTGTTATGTGCATAGTGCTCATTGATCGCATAGTTGGGACCCCTCGCCGATAATATGTATCTTCCGGTTCATCCCTTCGCTCCTCCCTCGGTTGGTTTTTTTATATACTCACTGGACGCATCCACAGACTGTTCACACTTTCTATGTGTCTGTCCTGTGGATCCGCCCGTTCACATATGCAAATTTTATACATGTATGTTGGATTGATGTATTTATAGCCAGATGTGCTAATACCTGATGCATGTAATTTTTTAATTTGCCTTATCTGACACCTGTATTGTGTATTATATTGTTTGTGCAATTGTCACTTTTGTAACACGCCCACTGGGTGTGGTGAGATCACATGATTTGATTCAGTCTTTATATTTGCCTTCACCTGATTTGTACCTTTGCTTGAGAAAGGCTCAGTTGAGCCGAAACGTTGCACCGTATGGTCGATTAAAAGAAGTTTATCACTTTCATCCTGCTGGAGTGCCGTCCTTTTTCTGGATATATATATATATATATATTATACACTCATTGAAAAAAAATATAGCACATCGAGAAAAAGTTGTTTGAATCAAATCTAACTTTATACAGTATGTGTGAATGTAATGATGATTTACTGTATGCAAGTGATTACAATATTAGAGGGAAAAGATTTGTTTATTTGGGAAAACTGTACAATTAAAAGGAGGCTCTAGCACCTTGCTGGGCTGCTGTTAGCCTGGATACAGGAAAACATTTGGTTGGGCATGGAGACATACAGGTTCCATATGGTATCATATATCACATTTGCCCACAGATAATGCAGCTGGGCCTGTAGATCCTGCACACTCATAGGTTGCCAAAGCTGACATCCTAGCTGGTCCCATAAAGGCTCTATTGTTGATAAATCAGCTGACTTGACAGGCCAAGAAAGTGTTGCAATTTGGCAGAGCGATTCTTGAAAAATGTGTGTAGCAAGGAGAAGGACACTGGGTAGAACAACTTCTTGTCTACCTATGTGTGGACGTCACTTGGCGCAATCACTGCCACGATGGTCATACAGGAAACTTATTTTATTGATACCTCTATGAAACAATGCGGATCCTGTTGGCTCATACATAGCTCAAAAGTGTTGTATTACAGAGGTATCAATAAAATAAGTTTCCTGTATCACAATTGTGGCCATGATTGCCCCACGTGATGTCCACACATAGGTAGACAAGAGGTTGTTCTACCCACTGTTCTTCTCCTTGCTGTTCTCCTCCAGAGGATTGGCCCCTAATATCAAGAGGACCCTTGCAACATTGGTGATGCTGTCCACTCTTCATTGAAGGCTCTCCATTAGTGTTGTGCCTAATCTAGCATTACACAAAAATATGAGCACAATCACTTTTTTCTAAGTACTTTGTGCCTAAACCTACTTACCCTATTAGTGCTCTCCTTTGTCTGTTCTGCTTTGTTGCTGCTGTGTGTAGGTGAGCATTAAACTGCTGAAAAATGCCAGTTGAAAGCCCTACCATGAGAGGCAACACATGTGGCTGCAGGGTGTCCTGCACATATTGGTGAGTTGTTAGTATCCCTTGTATCGTTACTAGGGGTGTATACTATGGCTCCCCAGATCATCATGCAGTACCAAAGATAAAGGTATTTGCAAACTGTTCTTACTATACAGTATTTAAGCTCTTCCGGACATAGGGCGTACAGGTATGCCCTTATGTCCTGGTACTTAAGGACACAGGGCGTACCTGTACACCCTGTGTATTTTCGATCACCGCCACGTGGCAGGCGGCGATTGGAAACCCGTGCCTGCTCAAATCATTGAGCAGGCACCTGGGGCAAATGCGTCGGGGGGTCCTGTGACCCCCCATGTATGCGATCGCAGCAAACCGCAGGTCAATTCAGACCTGCGGTTTTCTGCGTTTCCGGGTTATTCGGGTCTCTGAAGACCCGATAACCCGGAACAGGATGGTGATGGTTTTGTGATTTTACCCCACCAATCACCATCCAGCGATCCTGAGAGGTGATGGTGACATCACCTCTCAGGATAGCCTCTGATTGGTCTGTGGGTGGGACGGCGCGAGATTCAAATGATGCAAGTGCTCCGCTCCTCCTCCTTTTGTGTTCTGGAGCCTGAGAAGAGAGATGCCGCCTGCATGTCGTCGTCCATCGCTGCCAGCATCACCCCATCTGTGCCCCCAGGACCCGATCTGTGCCCCAGCACCCCCATCTATCCAGCAGGTACTTAGGGAAAGCATAGGGAAAGTTTGGGTTAGGCAGGGAAAATAAAGGGAAAGTTAGTTTGGTAAACTTTGATTGCATCACCCTAAGTTAGGGTGTCTGGGGTCCACAGCACAGCTGTGTGACCCTAGACCCCCCAGGGGTGCTGCTGCTTGCCCCCCCAACTTTTTTGGGGTGCAGGATTTTTATTTTATTTTTTTGTGTACGCTGACTGTGGCCGTCACTTTCAGCGTCCGGCCACTGTTAGTGCATCGCACACCCCACCGCTGATCAACTTCGGACGGTTGATCAGCAGTTTTGAAAAAAAAAAAATCACAGTTTTTGCCCTTTTAAAAAATAAAAATAAATTTCTGTTAGTTTTAGGGTGACTCCGAGAGTCCCAGTGTGGTCGAGGATGACCCCACATTCCTGTTGTCATCCGCGTCCTCCTCCTCATCTAGCGATGATGATGAGCCCCCAAGGCCGCGGAGATGCCGCCAGGCGGAGCAAGGGGACCGCCGTGTTAGGGACCCTGTGGCCCAGCCTAATACGAGCAGCTCTGGGGCTCATACTGGTTTCCCGGCCCACCAGTTAAATCCACCGGAGAACCCTGCCGATGAACTAGTCTGGTGTAGCCCAGAGCGATACGAGCCCGTGATTCCTGATTTTGTAGGCCAATCAGGAATCCAGATTTCCACAGTGGGCTACACTGGAGATGACTTTTTTAGTCATTTTTTCAGTGACCCACTGGTAAATCTGATGGTGGAGCAAACGAACCTGTACGCCCAACAGTTCCTATAAAAAGGTTGCGGTCTACTTGGTACAGGTTGCCATGTACAACTCTATTGTGCTGTCCCGGAGCGCTGGCAACACAGGGACATTCCTCCAGTTCTATGAGGCAGTCCTCAAGGCCCTAAACTTCCTCGGACCCGGGAAAGAGCAGGCCGGAGTACCTCGGGAACTGTAGGCGTCCGAATCGTCCCTGGCCAACACTTTCCAGGTGTGGTCCCCTATACTGGAAAGAAGGGACGAACCCCAAAAAAGTGCAGAGTGTGTCGCAGGAGGGTGATATGGAAGGACACCACTACTCAGTGCGACACGTGCCACGCCTCTGCATTGACTGTTGCTTCAGGGAGTATCACACTTCCATGGAGTACTAAATTTATATCCCAATTTAGCACTGACATTGGATAAAAAAAACTGGTTCTCAGACTTCAGACACCCAAAAAAACTAAAATAATTTATTAAAAGTAGACATATTAGTAGGGATGAGCGAACCCGAACTGTATAGTTCGGGTTCGTACCGAATTTTGGGGTGTCCGTGACATGGACCCGAACCCGAACATTTTCGTAAAAGTCCGGGTTCGGTGTTCGTCGCTTTTTGGGCGCTTTTTGAAAGGCTGCAAAGCAGCCAATCAACAAGCGTCATACTACTTGCCCCAAGAGGCCGTCACAGCCATGCCTACTATTGGCATGGCTGTGATTGGCCAGAGCACCATGTGACCCAGCCTCTATTTAAGCTGGAGTCACATAGTGCCGCCCGTCACTCTGCTCTGATTAGCGTAGGGAGAGGTTGCGGCTGCGACAGTAGGGCGAGATTAGGCAGATTAACTCCTCCAAAGGACTTAATTAATTGATCGATCTGCAGCTGTGGATCATTGAGCTGCTGATACTCAATTGCTCACTGTTTTTAGTCTGCCCAGACCGTTTGTCAGTCACTTTTTTCTGGGGTGATCGGCGGCCATTTTGTGTCTTGTGGTGTGCCAGCACAAGCTGCGACCAAGTGCATTTAACCCTTAATGGTGTGGTTGTTTTTTGGCTAATTCCTACATCAGTGTGAAGCTGTCACACCAAGTGCATTTAACCAACAATAGTCTGGTTATTTTTTGGCCATATACTACATCAGGGGCAAGCTGCGCCTGTCACCAAGTGCATTTAACCCTCAGTAGTGTGGTTGTTTTTTGGCTAAATCCTACATCAGGGTGAAGCTGTCACACCAAGTGCATTTAACCAGCAATAGTCTGTTTATTTTTTGGCCATATACTACATCAGGGGCGAACTGCGCCTGTCACCAAGTGCATTTAACCCTCAGTAGTGTGGTTGGCAAGCTGTCACACCAAGTGCATTTAACCAGCAATAGTGTGGTTATTTTTTGGCCATATCCCAGTCTAATTCTGTCAGTAAACGTATACCTGTCACCCAGCGCCTAAGTACAAGGCCTCAAATTTATATCCAGCTATATCTGTCGTTACTGGTGCGGCTGGTCAAGTTATTTAGTGTCCGTCAAAACACATTGTTTGTTCTGGGTTGAAATACAATTCCCAATTTAGCAATTTCCTAATTTAGTGGTTTCTGCTGTATCAGAGCTATTTAAAATCTATCCCTAAAAGGGTATATCAGATTCAAGGTGCACATAGGGTCATTCTGAATAACTTCACACACACGCTACTGTGCATTTCCAAGTCTAATTCTGTCCGTAAAACGTATACCTGTCACCCAGCGCCTAAGTACAAGCCCTCAAATTTATATCCAGCTATATCTGTCGTTACTGGTGCAGCTGGTCAAGTTATTTAGTGTCCGTCAAAACACATTGTTTGTTCTGGGTTGAAATACAATTCCCAATTTAGCAATTTCCTAATTTAGTGGTTTCTGCTGTATCAGAGCTATTTAAAATCTATCCCTAAAAGGGTATATCAGATTCAAGGTGCACATAGGGTCATTCTGAATAACTTCACACACACGCTACTGTGCATTTCCAAGCCTAATTCTGTCCGTAAAACGTATACCTGTCACCCAGCGCCTAAATACTAGGCCTCAAATTAATATCCTGCTAAATCTGTCGTTACTGGTGCAGCTGGTCAAGTTATTTAGTGTCCGTCAAAACACATTGTTTGTTCTGGGTTGAAATACAATTCCCAATTTAGCAATTTCCTAATTTAGTGGTTTCTGCTGTATCAGAGCTATTTAAAATCTATCCCTAAAAGGGTATATCAGATTCAAGGTGCACATAGGGTCATTCTGAATAACTTCACATACACGCTACTGTGCATTTCCAAGTCTAATTCTGTCAGTAAACCTATACCTGTCACCCAGCGCCTAAATAATAGGCTTCAAATTTATAGTCAGCTAAATCTGTGGTTACTGCTGTGCCTGTATTAGTGTAATACGGTACCTAAATAGATAGCCAGATAGTGTTAGTTGTCTTTAAAAAAAGGCCTGAATTTGAATTCAATACATTGGGTCAAATAATATTTTTGTTGTTGTGGTGAACGATAACAATGAGGAAAACATCTAGTAAAGGACGCGGACGCGGACATGGTCGTGGTGGTGTTAGTGGACCCTCTGGTGCTGGGAGAGGACGTGGCCGTTCTGCCACAGCCACACGTCCTAGTTTACCAACTACCTCAGGTCCCAGTAGCCGCCATAATTTACAGCGATATTTGGTGGGGCCCAATGCCGTTCTAAGGATTGTAAGGCCTGAGCAGGTACAGGCATTAGTCAATTGGGTGGCCGACAGTGGATCCAGCACGTTCACATTATCTCCCACCCAGTCTTCTGCAGAAAGAGCACAGATGGCGCCTGAAAACCAAGCCCATCAGTCTGTCACATCACCCCCATGCATACCAGTGAAACTGTCTGAGCCTCAAGTTATGCAGCAGTCTCTTATGCTGTTTGAAGACTCCGCTGGCAGGGTTTCCCAAGGGCATCCACCCAGCCCTTCCCCAGCGGTGGAAGACATAGAATGCACTGACGCACAACCACTTATGTTTCCTGATGATGAGGACATGGGAATACCACCTCAGCATGTCTCTGATGATGACGAAACACAGGTGCCAACTGCTGCGTCTTTCTGCAGTGTGCAGACTGAACATGAGGTCAGGGATCAAGACTGGGTGGAAGACGATGCAGGGGACGATGAGGTCCTAGACCCCACATGGAATGAAAGTCGTGCCACTGACTTTCACAGTTCGGAGGAAGAGGCAGTGGTGAGACCGAGCCAACAGCATAGCAAAAGAGGGAGCAGTGGGCAAAAGCAGAACACCCGCCGCCAAGAGACTCCGCCTGCTACTGACCGCCGCCATCTGGGACCGAGCACCCCAAAGGCAGCTTTAAGGAGTTCCCTGGCATGGCACTTCTTCAAACAATGTGCTGACGACAAGACCCGAGTGGTTTGCACGCTATGCCATCAGAGCCTGAAGCGAGGCATTAACGTTCTGAACCTTAGCACAACCTGCATGACCAGGCACCTGCATGCAAAGCATGAACTGCAGTGGAGTAAACACCTTAAAACCAAGGAAGTCACTCAGGCTCCCCCTGCTACCTCTTCTGCTGCTGCCGCCTCGGCCTCTTCTGCTGCTGCCGCCTCGGCCTCTTCCTCCGCCTCTGGAGGAACGTTGGCACCTGCCGCCCAGCAAACAGGGGATGTACCACCAACACCACCACCACCTCCGTCACCAAGCATCTCAACCATGTCACACGGCAGCGTTCAGCTCTCCATCTCACAAACATTTGAGAGAAAGCGTAAATTCCCACCTACCACCCTTGATCCCTGGCCCTGAATGCCAGCATTTCTAAACTACTGGCCTATGAAATGCTGTCATTTAGGCTGGTGGACACAGACAGCTTCAAACAGCTCATGTCGCTTGCTGTCCCACAGTATGTTGTTCCCAGCCGGCACTATTTCTCCAAGAGAGCCGTGCCTTCCCAGCACAACCAAGTATCCGATAAAATCAAGTGTGCACTGCGCAACGCCATCTGTGGCAAGGTCCACCTAACCACAGATACGTGGACCAGTAAGCACGGCCAGGGACGCTATATCTCCCTAACTGCACACTGGCTAAATGTAGTGGCAGCTGGGCCCCAGGCGGAGAGCTGTTTGGCGCACGTCCTTCTGCCGCCAAGGATCACAGGGCAACATTCTTTGCCTCCTGTTGCCACCTCCTCCTACTCGGCTTCCTCCTCCTCTTCTTCCACCTGCTCATCCAGTCAGCCACACACCTTCACCACCAACTTCAGCACAGCCCGGGATAAACGTCAGCAGGACATTCTGAAACTCATATGTTTGGGGGACAGGCCCCACACCGCACAGGAGTTGTGGCGGGGTATAGAACAACAGACCGACGAGTGGTTGCTGCCGGTGAGCCTCAAGCCCGGCCTGGTGGTGTGCGATAATAGGCGAAATCTCGTTGCAGCTCTTGGACTAGCCGGTTTGACGCACATCCCTTGCTTGGCGCATGTGCTGAATTTGGTGGTGCAGAAGTTCATTCACAACTACCCCGACATGTCAGAGCTGCTGCATAAAGTGCGGGCCGTCTGTTCGCGCTTCCGGCGTTCACATCCTGCTGCTGCTCGCCTGTCTGCGATACAGCGTAACTTCGGCCTTCCCGCTCACCGCCTCATATGCGACGTGCCCACCAGGTGGAACTCCACCTTGCACATGCTGGACAGACTGTGCGAGCAGCAGCAGGCCATAGTGGAGTTTCAGCTGCAGCACGCACGGGTCAGTCGCACTACGGAACAGCACCACTTCACCACCAATGACTGGGCCTCCATGCGAGACCTGTGTGCCCTGTTGCGCTGTTTCGAGTACTCCACCAACATGGCCAGTGGCGATGACGCCGTTATCAGCGTTACAATACCACTTCTATGTCTCCACGAGAAAACACTTAGGGCGATGATGGAAGAGGAGGTGGCCCAGGAGAAGGAGGAGGAGGAGGAAGAGGGGTCATTTTTAGCACTTTCAGGCAAGTCTCTTTGAAGTGACTCAGAGGGAGGTTTTTGGCAACAGCAGAGGCCAGGTACAAATGTGGCCAGCCAGGGCCCACTACTGGAGGACGAGGAGGATGAGGATGAGGATGAGGAGGAGGTGGAGGAGGATGAGGATGAAGCATGGTCACAGCGAGGTGGCACCCAACGCAGCTCGGGCCCATCACTGGTGCGTGGCTGGGGGGAAAGGCAGGACGATGACGATACGCCTCCCACAGAGGACAGCTTGTCCTTACCCCTGGGCAGCCTGGCACACATGAGCGACTACATGCTGCAGTGCCTGCGCAACGACAGCAGAGTTGCCCACATTTTAACGTGTGCGGACTACTGGATTGCCACCCTGCTGGATCCACGGTACAAAGACAATGTGCCCACCTTACTTCCTGCACTGGAGCGTGATAGGAAGATGCGCGAGTACAAGCGCACGTTGGTAGACGCGCTACTGAGAGCATTCCCAAATGTCACAGTGGAAGCCCAAGGACAAGGCAGAGGAGGAGCAATAGGTCGCCAAGGCAGCTGTGTCACGGCCAGCTCCTCTGAGGGCAGGGTTAGCATGGCAGAGATGTGGAAAAGTTTTGTCAACACGCCACAGCTAACTGCACCACCACCTGTTACGCAACGTGTTAGCAGGAGGCAACATTTCACTAACATGGTGGAACAGTACGTGTGCACACCCCTCCACGTACTGACTGATGGTTCGGCCCCATTCAACTTCTGGGTCTCTAAATTGTCCACGTGGCCAGAGCTAGCCTTTTATGCCTTGGAAGTGCTGGCCTGCCCGGCGGCCAGCGTTTTGTCTGAACGTGTATTCAGCACGGCAGGGGGCGTCATTACAGACAAACGCAGCTGCCTCTCTACAGCCAATGTGGATAAGCTGACGTTCATAAAAATGAACCAGGCATGGATCCCACAGGACCTGTCCATCCCTTGTGCAGAGTAGACATTAACTACCTCCCCTTAACCATATATTATTGTACTCCAGGGCACTTCCTCATTCAATCCTATTTTTATTTTCATTTTACCATTATATTGCGAGGCTACCCAAAGTTGAATGAACCTCTCCTCTGCCTGGGTGCTGGGCCTAAATATATGCCAATGGACTGTTCCAATGTTGGCTGACGTGAAGCCTGATTCTCTGCTATGACATGCAGACTAATTCTCTGCTGACATGAAGCCAGATTCTCTGTTACGGGACCTCTCTCCTCTGCCTGTGTGCTGGGCCTAAATATATGACTATGGACTGTTGCAGTGGTGACTGACATGAAGCCTGATTCTCTGCTATGACATGCAGACTGATTCTCTGCTGACATGAAGACAGATTCTCTGTTACGGGACCTCTCTCCTCTGCCTGGGTGCTGGGCCTAAATATATGCCAATGGACTGTTCCAATGTTGGGTGACGTGAAGCCTGATTCTCTGCTATGACATGCAGACTGATTCTCTGCTGACATGAAGCCAGATCCTCTGTTACGGGACCTCTCTCCTCTGCCTGGGTGCTGGGTCTAAATATATGCCAATGGACTGTTGCAGTGGTGGCTGACATGAAGCCTGATTCTCTGCTATGACATGCAGACTGATTCTCTGCTGACATGAAGCCAGATCCTCTGTTACGGGACCTCTCTCCTCTGCCTGGGTGCTGGGCCTAAATATATGACAATGGACTGTTGCAGTGGTGGCTGACGTGAAGCCTGATTCTCTGCTATGACATGCAGACTGATTCTCTGCTGACATGAAGCCAGATCCTCTGTTACGGGACCTCTCTCCTCTGCCTGGGTGCTGGGCCTAAATATATGCCAATAGACTGTTGCAGTGGTGGCTGACGTGAAGCCTGATTCTCTGCTATGACATGCAGACTGATTCTCTGCTGACATGAAGACAGATCCTCTGTTACGGGATCTCTCTCCTCTGCCTGGGTGCTGGGCCTAAATATATGCCAATGGACTGTTGCAGTGGTGGCTGACATGAAGCCTGATTCTCTGCTATGACATGCAGACTGATTCTCTGCTGACATGAAGCCAGATTCTCTGTTACGGGACCTCTCTCCTCTGCCTGGGTGCTGGGCCTAAATATATGACAATGGACTGTTGCAGTGGTGGCTGACATGAAGCCTGATTCTCTGCTATGACATGCAGACTGATTCTCTGCTGACATGAAGCCAGATCCTCTGTTACGGGACCTCTCTCCTCTGCCTGGGTGCTGGGCCTAAATATATGCCAATGGACTGTTGCAGTGGTGGCTGACGTGAAGCCTGATTCTCTGCTATGACATGCAGACTGATTCTCTGCTGACATGAAGACAGATCCTCTGTTACGGGACCTCTCTCCTCTGCCTGGGTGCTGGGCCTAAATATATGCCAATGGACTGTTGCAGTGGTGGCTGACATGAAGCCTGATTCTCTGCTATGACATGCAGACTGATTCTATGCTGACATGAAGACAGATCCTCTGTTACGGGACCTCTCTCCTCTGCCTGGGTGCTGGGCCTAAATATATGCCAATGGACTGTTGCAGTGGTGGCTGACATGAAGCCTGATTCTCTGCTATGACATGCAGACTAATTCTCTGCTGACATGAAGCCAGATCCTCTGTTACAGGACCTCTCTCCTCTGCCTGGGTGCTGGGCCTAAATATATGACAATGGACTGTTGCAGTGGTGGCTGACATGAAGCCTGATTCTCTGCTATGACATGCAGACTGATTCTCTGCTGACATGAAGCCAGATCCTCTGTTACGGGACCTTTCTCCTCTGCCTGGGTGCTGGGCCTAAATATATGACAATGGACTGTTGCACTGATGGCTGACGTGAAGCCTGATTCTCTGCTATGACATGCAGACTGATTCTCTGCTGACATGAAGCCAGATCCTCTGTTACGGGACCTCTCTCCTCTGCCTGGGTGCTGGGCCTAAATATATGCCAATGGACTGTTGCAGTGGTGGCTGACGTGAAGCCTGATTCTCTGCTATGACATGCAGACTGATTCTCTGCTGACATGAAGACAGATCCTCTGTTACGGGACCTCTCTCCTCTGCCTGGGTGCTGGGCCTAAATATATGCCAATGGACTGTTGCAGTGGTGGCTGACATGAAGCCTGATTCTCTGCTATGACATGCAGACTGATTCTATGCTGACATGAAGACAGATCCTCTGTTACGGGACCTCTCTCCTCTGCCTGGGTGCTGGGCCTAAATATATGCCAATGGACTGTTGCAGTGGTGGCTGACATGAAGCCTGATACTCTGCTATGACATGCAGACTAATTCTCTGCTGACATGAAGCCAGATCCTCTGTTACAGGACCTCTCTCCTCTGCCTGGGTGCTGGGCCTAAATATATGACAATGGACTGTTGCAGTGGTGGCTGACATGAAGCCTGATTCTCTGCTATGACATGCAGACTGATTCTCTGCTGACATGAAGCCAGATCCTCTGTTACGGGACCTTTCTCCTCTGCCTGGGTGCTGGGCCTAAATATATGACAATGGACTGTTGCACTGATGGCTGACGTGAAGCCTGATTCTCTGCTATGACATGCAGACTGATTCTCTGCTGACATGAAGACAGATTCTCTGTTACGGGACCTCTCTCCTCTGCCTGGGTGCTGGGCCTAAATATATGCCAATGGACTGTTGCAGTGGTGGCTGACGTGAAGCCTGATTCTCTGCTATGACATGCAGACTGATTCTCTGCTGACATGAAGACAGATTCTCTGTTACGGGACCTCTCTCCTCTGCCTGGGTGCTGGGCCTAAATATATGACAATGGACTGTTGCAGTGGTGGCTGACATGAAGCCTGATTCTCTGCTATGACATGCAGACTGATTCTCTGCTGACATGAAGACAGATTCTCTGTTACGGGACCTCTCTCCTCTGCCTGGGTGCTGGGCCTAAATATATGCCAATGGACTGTTCCAATGTTGGGTGACGTGAAGCCTGATTCTCTGCTATGACATGCAGACTGATTCTCTGCTGACATGAAGACAGATTCTCTGTCACGGGACCTCTCTCCTCTGCCTGGGTGCTGGGCCTAAATATATGCCAATGGACTGTTGCAGTGGTGGCTGACATGAAGCCTGATTCTCTGCTATGACATGCAGACTGATTCTCTGCTGACATGAAGCCAGATCCTCTGTTACGGGACCTCTCTCCTCTGCCTGGGTGCTGGGCCTAAATATATGCCAATGGACTGTTGCAGTGGTGGCTGACGTGAAGCCTGATTCTCTGCTATGACATGCAGACTGATTCTCTGCTGACATGAAGACAGATCCTCTGTTACGGGACCTCTCTCCTCTGCCTGGGTGCTGGGCCTAAATATATGCCAATGGACTGTTGCAGTGGTGGCTGACATGAAGCCTGATTCTCTGCTATGACATGCAGACTGATTCTATGCTGACATGAAGACAGATCCTCTGTTACGGGACCTCTCTCCTCTGCCTGGGTGCTGGGCCTAAATATATGCCAATGGACTGTTGCAGTGGTGGCTGACATGAAGCCTGATTCTCTGCTATGACATGCTGACTAATTCTCTGCTGACATGAAGCCAGATCCTCTGTTACGGGACCTCTCTCCTCTGCCTGGGTGCTGGGCCTAAATATATGACAATGGACTGTTGCAGTGGTGGCTGACATGAAGCCTGATTCTCTGCTATGACATGCAGACTGATTCTCTGCTGACATGAAGCCAGATCCTCTGTTACGGGACCTTTCTCCTCTGCCTGGGTGCTGGGCCTAAATATATGACAATGGACTGTTGCACTGGTGGCTGACGTGAAGCCTGATTCTCTGCTATGACATGCAGACTGATTCTCTGCTGACATGAAGACAGATTCTCTGTTACGGGACCTCTCTCCTCTGCCTGGGTGCTGGGCCTAAATATATGCCAATGGACTGTTGCAGTGGTGGCTGACGTGAAGCCTGATTCTCTGCTATGACATTCAGACTGATTCTCTGCTGACATGAAGACAGATTCTCTGTTACGGGACCTCTCTCCTCTGCCTGTGTGCTGGGCCTAAATATCTGACAATGGACTGTTGCAGTGGTGGCTGACATGAAGCCTGATTCTCTGCTATGACATGCAGACTGATTCTCTGCTGACATGAATCTAGATCCTCTGTTACGGGACCTTTCTCCTCTGCCTGGGTGCTGGGCCTAAATATATGACAATGGACTGTTGCACTGGTGGCTGACGTGAAGCCTGATTCTCTGCTATGACATGCAGACTGATTCTCTGCTGACATGAAGACAGATTCTCTGTTACGGGACCTCTCTCCTCTGCCTGGGTGCTGGGCCTAAATATATGCCAATGGACTGTTGCAGTGATGGCTGACATGAAGCCTGATTCTCTGCTATGACATGCAGACTGATTCTCTGCTGACATGAAGCCAGATTCTCTGTTACGGGACCTCTCTCCTCTGCCTGGGTGCCGGGGCCTAAATATCTGAGAATGGACTGTTCCAGTGGTGGGTGACGTGAAGCCAGAATTTCTGCTATGGGACCTCTCTCCAATTGATATTGGTTAATTTTTATTTATTTTATTTTTATTTTTATTCATTTCCCTATCCACATTTGTTTGCATGGGATTTACCTACATGTTGCTGCCTTTTGCAGCCCTCTAGCCCTTTCCTGGGCTGTTTTACAGCCTTTTTAGTGCCGAACAGTTCGGGTCCCCATTGACTTCAATGGGGTTCGGGTTCGGGACGAAGTTCGGATCGGGTTCGGATCCCGAACCCGAACATTTCCGGGAAGTTCGGCCGAACTTCTCGAACCCGAACATCCAGGTGTCCGCTCAACTCTACATATTAGGTATCGCCGTGTCGGTAATAATCTCCTCTATAAAACCCCATGATCTAACCCCACAGATTAACACGGTCTAGGAAAAAAAAAAAAAGGTGCAAAAAAAGATTTTTTTTGGTCACCTTACATGATAAAAAGTTTAATAGCAAGCAATCAAAAAGTCATATAGCCCCCAAAATAGTGCCAATAAAACCGTCCTCTCCTCCCGCAAAAAATGAGCCCCCCATATAACATAATCGGATAAAAAAAAAGAAAAGACTCTGAGACTTTAGACTAGAAATGTAAAAAAAGTAGACTTATTAGGTATCGCCGTGTCCGTAAGAATCTCCTCTATAAAAAAAAAAAATAGTGCAAAAAAAGATTTTTTTGTCACCTTACATAACAAAAAGTTTAATAGCAAGCGATCAAAAAGTCATATAGCCCCCAAAATAGTGGCAATAAAACCGTCCGCTCATCCCACAAAAAATTTGCTCCCACATAAGATAATCGGATAAAAAAAATGACACTTAGACTTTAGAGATACAAAAAAACATTTTTGTATCAAAAAGGATAATATAGTCAAAAACCTAAATAATTGTTAGACTTATTAGGTATTGCCGCGTCCGTACGAATCTCCTCTATAAAAATATCCCAAGTCGTAAAATCATCACAATTTTTGGGGGTATTACTATGTATTACAGAAGTAGAGAAATTGAAACTTGGAAACTTGCAAATTTCTGGTAAATTAGGTATTTTTTTATGCAAAAAAAAATTATTTTTTTTACTTAATTTTACCAGTGTCATGAAGTACAATATGTAACAAAAAGACAATCAGCACTTAAAGTGACACTGGTCAGATTTGCAAAAAAATTCCTGGTCCTTAAGGTGAAATAAGGCTATTTCCCTAAGGGGTTAATGCTGTTTGATATGTATATACTGTGTAATGTACCCAGCATAGCTTTGGTTTGGATTAGATTCATGTCCCTGGCTCAGTCCCTGGATCCTAAATCTGCATCCAGCTCAGCCAGTTCTACAGTTAGCAGAGGGGGAAGGACCTATATGTTCTCCACTCCTCATCGGATTGGACCAAAGATCCAGAGAATCACCTTCTCTGAAGATTATCTACTGAGTGAAAGACTTCACCATTTATACTGTACTCAGAAGAGATAGCGAGAGAAAGAAAAGGAAAAGAGCCAAGAAGGTATTTGTGAATCAAAGCTGATAGATGTTACTGCTGTGAGAGGGACATTTTTGAGACAACCTTCACACCTGGACACGATCTGACCAGTCATATCTGAACCCTGTATCCCTCAATTGAAAATTACAGTCATCATTGCAAAAGTACTATTGCCAGAGAGAGAGAGAGAGAGAGAGAGAGACTGTGGGAAGATAGAGATGAAGGAGTACTACATTTCCCATCCTTGCTCAAACCCATACATTGTTATCTGGGGAGATTTTCACTGTGAATTGTTGAAACTGTGTTTTGATACTGTAATGTTATGTACAGCAGCTCCCATTCTGCACTTTAGTGAAGCGAGATGTTTGTTTTCTAACTCTGGCATGATTATTGACTTCTGCACCCTAAATCTCCTGCCTTGCACCCACACTAAACCTATAACATCGAGTGCACCCCAACTACCATCAAGCAGGAGACACAATATCAGGGTATGCCTTGACGGAAGACATGGTGCGCGCACTTTTCACTGCACCGGCTCTAGGGAGCATCAGTGTGAGGATTGCCACTGTGATTAACTGTTACAGCTAGAGCCACTACCAATGCCATCCTCCGCTCCGCTCCTCCTGGGCTGGTTGACATAATCACACCAGCTGTAGAGGCAGTGTGTCGCTCCACAGCAAAGGCAGGATTACAGCTCTTACTACAAGGCCTCCATACTTAAACCAGAGCGTCATTAGATCTGTAATTATGCAGTAATTAACATTTTATGTTTTTGTTTCATTTTTTTTAACTTTATTTTTATGAGAGAATTGCTAATTATCTTTTAGGAAAGTATTATTTTAAGAGGAGGACTTTCAGCTAGATGTAATAGACTGAATTATACTTGTTGCTTTCAGATTGATTGTCATTTATTTTCAGCTTTTTTATCACTTATCATGATCCTCTGTCTAGACTGACAGGTATACTATGACAACATTTATATATTTCTTATACAATTGTCATCTATTGACGTTTTATATTTAATAAATCTACTTCAAGCATAAAGGTTTACCTAATAAAGTTCAACTAAAAAAGGTTTAACTAATAAAGTTAATTAGCCAGGTTAGTGCAAGTGCCAGCTTTAGTTTGTATTTTTGTATTATTGTTTGTATTATACTTTTTATTAGGGCAACCGGTGAAGCACTTTTATGCCCTTTTATGGCATAACCCAATGTCTAATCAGACCACATCTGTAATTATTAGTGAGGAGCAAATTTCTCAAAAATTCAATTTAGTCGGTTCGCCAAATTCTCCGAAAAGATTTTTATTCGATCCGAATTTATTTGTGGCAATTTCATTAAAAAACAACTATTTCCTGCCTGCAGAGAGCCTGTATAGTGGTATAGAACTGTCATGCCCCACTCTGACGATGTGCGGAGGTCGGCCAGGATATCAGCACAAGTTTAGTGTTTGTTTTGGAGCCGTGCTGGATCCGCCTCTCATCAGCTGCACTGGGTGGGGTCATTAGTTTAAATAGCACACCAGCCCAGTGCTCTGAGCGAATTATACAAATCATTGTGGTCTTGGAAGCTAGGAAGGAAGGTTGTCTGTCTGTTCCAGCTCAGAAAGATAAGTGTGATTTCAAGTTTGGTTGTTTTGTGTCATCTCTCCCATCCAGGTTCTGTGCGAGCAGGCTGCTCCTATTTCCCCTCTTCACCATCTCAGGGAATTTAGGGTTTTGTCAGCCCAGGCACGGGGATACATCATACCTACCTTTAAGGTCTGCATGTGGGCTAAGCAGTGCAGGGAAAGAGGTCAGGGATTTGCTAGGAGAGAGCCTGGTTGGTGGGTTATCTGTGAGTCTGAGTGCACGCCCACCGTGACAAAAACACTGTGCCTTGCAGTAGCACGCATAGGGACTCTGCTGTGGTAGTGAAACAATACTGTGAGTCAGTATGACATGCAGATGACAGGTGTTGCTCTTAGAAGCACTGCACACTTCACTTATTCTGGAAGTTACGGGGCCAAAACTGACCAACTCGCTCAAGTGTAAACTCTGCCTTACAGGTCGATGTTAGCTTTAAGAAGAAGCACACTCCTTTTACACCGTCGTCAGCTGATTCCACATAGATGTCTACAGAAACTGTTCTATTAAACGCTTATACAAGTAGAGCCGCCCTGACAGAGTGGAAAGGGTGTCAGCAGTAAGTTTGTGTTGACGTGACTGATTATTTTGCCCTTCCTCGATCCGTCAGAACAATAACACCCCCAAAAATTGATCCTGTCTGGTGAGCATCCGCCTCCACTCAGTAAGCATTTGGTCAGTAATCCATCAATATTTCTAAAGCAAAAAAAAAAAGTTGATCCAAAACAGAGATGACACGTGAATGGAATATTTACATGTCTTCTGTGTTTTGTACCCACTCCTGCTTTTGGCTACCAAACCATAAGTCAATTCAGATGCAAAATAGGGACCTTGTCATGCAGACCTTACAGCAGCTACATAAACAGGATCCGTTGTGCGTATTATTTTTCCTTCCTTCAGACAGATCAGAAGAAGGGTCAAATAAATGATGATGTCAACCAGGCCAAAAAGACAAAATAGTGGCCCAGTCAAGAAGTGGGAGGGTCGGAACAGCATAAAAAGTCCACAGATTGGCCCAATGACATAATGGTGAGATTGCAGCAGCATGAGGAGACCACAGAGTGGCCCAGTAACAGAGTGGGAAGGTGGCAGCAGCATGAGGAGACCACAGAGTGGTGAGGTGGAAGCAGTATAAAGACACCACAGAGTACCCATAGACACAGTGGTGAGTTAGCAGCAGCATGAGGAGACCACAGAGTGGCCCAGTGACATAGTGGTGAGTTAGCACCAGCATGAGGAGACCACAGAGTGGCCCAATGACATAGTGTTAAAGTAGCAGAAGCATGAGGAGACCACAGAGTGGTGAGGTGGAAGCAGTATAAAGACACCACAGAGTACCCAGAGACACAGTGGTGAGTTTGCAGCAGCATGAGGAGACTACAGAGTAGTGATGTGGCAGCAGCATGAGGAGTTCGCAGAGTAGCTCACTGACAGAGTGGGGAGGTGGCAGTAGCATGAGGAGACCACAGAGTGGCCCAGTGACATAGTGTTGACGTGGTAGCAGCATGAGGAGACCACAGAGCTGTAATGTGGCAGCAGCATGAGAAGACCACAGAGTGGCCCAGAGACATAGTGTTGATGTAGCAGCATGAGGAGACCTCAGAGTGTCCCAGTGACATAGTGGTGAGGTGGCAGCAGCATGATGAGACCAAAGAGTGGACCATGGACATAGTATTAAGGGAGCAGCAGCATGAGGAGACCACTGATTGGCAAAGTAACATAGTGTTGTGGAAGCAGCAGAATGAGGAAAACACAAAGTGGCCAGTGACATAGTGCTGAGGAGCAGCAGCATGAGGAGACCACAGAGTAGTGAGGTGGCAACAGCATGAGGAGACCACAGATTATTGAGGTAGCAGCAGCATGAGGAAACCACAGAGTAGTGAAGAGGCAGGATAATGAGGAGAGTACAGAGTGGCCCAGTGACATAGTGCTAAGGTGGCAGCAGCATGAAGAGACCACCGAGTGGTGAGGTGGCAGCAGTATGAGGAGGCCACAAAGTGGCCCAGTTACATAGTGTTGAGATGGCAGCAGCATGAGGAGACCACAGAGTAGTGATGTGGCAGCAGCATGAGGAGACCACAGAGTAGTGATGTGGCAGAAGAATAAGGAGACCACAGAATGGCTCTGTGACATAGTGTTGAGTTGGCAGCAGCATAAGGAGACCACAGAGTGGTGATGTGGCAGCATCCTGAAGAGACCACAGAGTGTCCCAGTGACAGAGTGGGGAGGTGGCAGAAGCATGAGGAGACTACAGAGTAGGGATGTGGCAGCAGCATGACGAGACCACATAATGGCCCATGGAACTAGTGTTGAGGTAGTAGCAGCATGAGGAGACCACAGAGTGGTGAGGTGGCAGCAGCATGAGGTGACAACAGAGTGGCCCAGAGGCATAGTGTTGATGTAGCAGCAGCAGGAGGAGACCACAGAGTGGCCCAGTGACATAGCAGTGAGGTGAAAGCAGCATGAGGAGACCTAAGAGTGGCCCAATGACATAGTGGTAAGGTGGCAGCAGCATGAGGAGACTACTAATTGGCAAAGTAACATAGTGTTGAGGTAGCAGCAGAATTAGGAATACACAGAGTGGCCCAGTGACATAGTTCTGAGGAGCAGCAGAATGATGAGAACACAGAGTAGTGAAGTGGCAGCAGCATGAGGAGACCACAGAGTAGTGAAGAGTCAGAATCATGATGAGAGTTCAGAGTGGCCCAGTTACATAGTGCTGAGGAGGCAGCAGCATGAGGAGACCACAGAGTAGTGATGTGACAGCAGAATGAGGAGACCACAGAGTGGCTCATTGACATAGTGTTGAGGGATTAGCAACATGAGGAGACCACAGAGTAGTGAGGTGGCAGCCTTATAGGAGACCACAGAGTGGCCCAATGACATAGGGGGGAGGTGGCAGCAGCATGAGGAGACCACAGAGTAGAGATGTGGCAGCAGCATGGGAAGACCACAGACTTGTCCAGTGACATAGTGTTGAGGTGGCAGCAGCATGATCTCTTTCTATGTGTTAGTGTCTATTCATTGAACCTATCCCTGTCGGACTGAAAGGGTTAACTAACTTTTTTTTTTTCTTCACTTTTTTGCTAGATTCTACAAAAGAGCTGTAGTCCGTTTGTCTGTGTAGTGAATTCTGCCTGTTTCCTGAATCCTGTATCTCTGCCGCCTGACCTGACCCGTGGCTGTTCATCATACTGACCCTGAGCCGCCTGTCCTGATCTCTGGACTGTTTCTCAGATTTGTGCGTACTATGCCTGCCCTGACCTCTGCCTGCTTCATGATCCCAAGGGGATTACATCCGTGTCTCTGACCCCAATGGAACAGCAGCTAACCATATCCAGACTATTACAAGAGGGAGGAGCCTGGTGGCTCTCCTGCAGTGAAGGCCAGATCCTTATATAGGAGTTAAAGGGTGAAAACTATGGTACTGCCCAGATAACGCCCTCAGGGCTAGCCCAAAATCAAACCAGTTGGTTAGGACAGTGGGTCCACACTCACTGCCCATAGCAAGTAAAATTTTGGCCTCTAGTATTCTGTTACTTTGATCTTTCTCTAGTTAGTGTGCATTCTGTGGGTTATTTTTTTTATACTTTTTTATATTTGTAGGTTCACAGAGTTTAGTATTTTCTGGAATCTGTGGTTCCACAAAGTCTAGTATGTTGTTTTGTTTTGAATCTGTTGCTATAGCATTGTTATGACTATTTCTGAATTTAATTTAGATAGGATCAAATTGCCCGTTCAAAATTTCTCCATTTCTGTTCATTGTCATTCATCTGCCATGTACCTGTATGCCATTCATCTGCCTTTTACTCCATTTCTGGATCATTTCCTCCTTCCGTGATCTTCAGAATTCAATCTGTCTTCCACTGATGAGTTTATTTAAATGTGTTGCTTTCTGGCATTATTGATAACTGCTTCATTTACTGTATATGCTTTTTCCCCCAGTTTTAAAATTCAGCAATACTGTTAGTCCTGGCAGTATATGAATACCAAGAGCCATAGCCAGGCCCAGGACGTGGGAAAGGTGACCGCTATAGATAAAGTCCAAATCTGTTTGCTTTCAGTAGGAAACAATATAGAAAGTCCAAATCTGTTTGCTTTCAATAGGAAACAATAAAGAATTATATTCCAGAACCAAATATGTAGCAATATAAGAACACAAACAATATGCTTACTGTGTGAATTCTAGATGTAGGATGAGTACTGATAGTTGCAATGGAGCAGGGTGAGGGTATAGTTAACATAATTATATAAAGAGTAAGACAACTCGATGTTGAGAGGCCATGCAAGGCTAAAATTCACATAAGTTTACAGAAAGAAAGCCAAGTAAAATGAACTATTATCATAACAAGAAAAATACAAACATATAGAGAACCAGTAAGATGATGGGATGATCGGAAAGTAGTTAGGGCAATCGAACAGCTATAGTATGTCTCTTATCGGTAGTAGAAGGAACAATTGAGACTACAGTGGTTGTGCACTGAGGGTGTTTAATTCACGCACTCAATATAAGAAATAAATCTACAGGCTGTGGAGTTGCCCAAAGCTATGATTTCTTTTATATACATATGTATTATTAATGGCTCCACAGATCTCCTGTATAGAGGGAATTGTGGGAATTTTCCAGTATCTAGCTAGTACCATTTTAGCAATACTGAACCTTACATGCTAAAGGCTGAAAATGAGGTAGACCTGTGGGGAGGGTGGTACTTGATGGTCAGTCAGTGTGGAGATTTAATGAAATACTGACTCCCAATAGTGTTTCAGGAGAGGACAATACCATAAAAAACGGCTTAATGATCCCTGCTGACCGCATTCCCTAGAAGTAACAGGATATATAGCATGTAGACAGTCTGGGGTATAATTCCATTCTAAGAGGGTTTTCATTGCTGACTCATAATGAGAGCTACATAATAAAATGATTATCACTACAGTGCTTGAGTCCATTTGACTTGGGTAAATGTCTGATTGCATGATTCCATCCAGTTTGAATGGCCATGATTGTATAAACTTATGAATAGGCCCATAAAATGTTTTAAGACCCATGTGAGTTATTGTATGGGTTTAGATGCAAATTAGTTTTTGATAGAAAATGTCTAAGTATTTGTAAAGATCTCCACTTGGCAATAAGTGATACATCATCAGATCTGCATATTGTTTGCTAGTCTCTTGATAATATGTCCCATGTCCAAAATGGCATGTATACCTCCACAAGTCCAGCCATCCAGGTTCAAATCAGCAGATAAAATAATTGCTATTGAAAAAATATCTTTAGACCAGTTCTCCAGGGTAGTTTTCATAGTTGGAGAAATATTAGGTTGGAATAATGCCCGCCAGAAACTGGCATACAAAAGAGACTTGAGGTCCGAGGGGTATGCTAAAGTATACTCTATATGTACCCAATGTTTAGCATTGCGATTTCAACTTAGCAATGCTATATTCCATATTAGGCTAGAATTAACGAATATGGAATATAGCAGTGTTAAGTTGAAATCGCAATTCGATTATTATAACTTGAAATAATCGAATTGCGATTTCAACTTAATTCTCAAATCCGACAGTACATTCTAGTATATGGAGACGTTTCCATGGTGATGGGGACGCTCCATGAGCACGGAAGTCGGCAGAAGCGGCAACGGGCACTGACTGGAGCAGCCAGGAAGCCAGGAATCCAAAGGACAGGTAAGAACAACTTTAGGGAAGTGGGAAAGAAAAAAATATAACAATAAAAAAAAAAAAAAAGAATATTCGAAATATCGCATTTATAGCACTATATTAGAAATATTCGCGAATTAGCGAAGTGCTGATATTCGCAAAAAAAATTGATATTCGAATATTCGCGCTCAACACTAATATACATTAAGAAGGGTTGTGGAATAATAGAGGATCTTGGGTAATAAACATATCTTAAAATATGCTATTCTTCTGACTCAAGAGATTAAACATTTTGCTTCCTCACATTTTATGTAAAAGATGTTCATAGTTATGGCTATATAGGAATTTAGGGAGTAGTCCGGGATATTACAGATATTCTATAGTTTCCTGCTGCCAGTCCAAAGAATATTGAGTTTGCAGCATATTTAGGGTGCAGTTTTACAGGTTAAATGGTAATATTTGTGACTTCTGTGTATTAAGATTATAATATGAAATTGTTCCAAAATGATTTATTTGGTTCTAATAGATTGAGCAAATAGTAAAGCTTTATGAACATGGCTGCTGAAGGTAACTCCTTTTGTCTCTTAGCAGCCGTACTAAAGTATGACTATCAAATGGGACAGAAGACAGTCCTGATCGGTTTTCTTGGCAATCAAAATTCATCAGAGAATACCCCATTAATGAGAAACTGAATTGAAGGCGCAGAATATAAACCACGTATAGCACTCCGAATGCCACTCCAAATTCCAAACGTATCCAATATCGAGAAGACGTATGACCTTCTTGGCATCCAGTGTCAAAGAGATTTCTGGCAGTTTCCAGCGAATGAATAATTTTCAGAAATCATGTGTTCTGAGGCCTACTGGCCCTGGACAAAACCAACCTAGTCCTCTGCAACCAAAGTTGGTAATATGGAAGCAAGTCTTGAGACTAATAATTTCACCTATATTTTGATATCACCATTCAGCATAGTGATCTGCTTGTTGAGTAACAGGGGAGATATTGGGTTTGTCCTCTAGGTTATATAAGGCCAAATAATAGTCTTTAAAGGGAACCTGTTACTGTGAAAATGTAAATGAATCTGCAGGTAGCATGTCATAGAGCAAGAGGGGCTGAGCAGATTGATTTATAGTTTTATGGGAAAAGATTCAGTATAAAGCTCTGGGCTTTGAAGTCAAGGAGGTGGTCCTATCAGTGATTGACAGCTATCTCAGTATGCACAGTCATAGGGGGAAGGCTGTCAAACACTGATAGGACCACCTCCTTGACTTCCAAACCCAGAATGAGCAGGAATTTAAATGAATAAATTATAATTCATACTCAATATTTTCCCATAAAACTATACATCTGTCTGCTCAGCTGCTTCTGTCCTATAACATGCTGTTTGCAACTCTCCTTTTATGATCCAATCCTGATTTTTGCTTCCAAAACAGCATTGGAACCTGACTGTCTGGTCAAACCCATTTAGGTCTAAAATTCTATGCTGATTATTTTTTTATATTTATATCTTTATTGGGGATGGAGCTTTGTTTTTCTGATACAAAGTTCCAAATCCCTTAAATTGCCATACAATTAAATACTAAAATTGTGTCAATACCAGTGGGTAGTTGAAGGCCCCTTTACAAGCCCCTTTTATGGGCCAACACAGCAATTATTGGGAGCGAACTGTTTGCTATTGATAAGTGTCTGCCTGTCAGAGGAGGTGAAAGCTGTATTTACATGCAGCAATCACTTCCCCATAGTGATTCGTCATTTCTGAGCAGCAGATCCTTGTTTAGACTATTTGCTACCCAGAAACAATGACTATTCAGGTGTCTGGACCGCCACCATTGAGCGTTGATCGGTGGCACCTTTACAGAGGGCAATTATTGGGAATGAGCATTCCTAGTAATGCTCTTTATTGATCATTGCCCCAATTTTTGACCATGTAAAGGAGTCTTTATAAGTATTAATTGTAATGCAAACTGCAAAAATACTTTGTATCAGAACAGTCATACTTTAAGTATAGATCTATATCAATTTTCTATACAGATAACATATTTATATAGTGTCATTTTAATGTTTCTTTTGCGAAAAATAACATTTTTTCCCCTCTTTTTTAAAGCATTGGTAAACATTGTTGCACAGCAACAGCCCAGGTAGAGTACATAATTTAAAAACCTGTTCTTTACAAAAAGACTTTATAATTTACATATTTAATTTTCTGTTTCTGTATTCATTTTAAGATTCAGCTGCTGAATTTTGAACATCTAATTGCTAATAAGAGAATTCCCTACCCCCTTGGGAAGTTATGAATAAAACTTCTTATGCTTCCGGGTATTATATATCTGCTGCTGCTCTGTTTCATTCTAGAAACGGAATGATTCATCAGTTCATGATACAAATCTGTTCTATTGTATTTTTCATGTAATTTTGTGTAAAATGTGATGTGAATGAGATTGAAAAAAGTAAATTCTAAGTACTACCAGTGTTTAATTTCATATATTTTTTTTTTTTACATATAAAAGGCTGGACATGAGTTAGCTTGAATATGGCAATCAGGAATAGACACGAGAACACATTGCTTTTAATGGGAGAGACAATCATGGAAATCATTGGTGCATTGTTTTACATTCAGTGAGTCAAACCCCAAATATCTATTTATCTTCAATATAAAGCATGAGCGCTATAATCCTATTCCATGCAGGAACTGTCATGTAGGGCTGCACATCTTTTCATAACATGCTGCTGATATACAGATATTCCTGAAAAGTCTCCATAGAAACAAAGCAGCTGTGTATGCCAAGGAGAAGATGTATCTTTATAGAAATAACAAGGGACAGAGGAAGTTTCGCTGATTTGCTAATTGGTTTACAGACATTGGAAGGTATTGCACTATATGGACTATTGGCGTACATCAGCAAAACGGCTTCCATACATAGAGGACCTGTGTACCAGGGGTTAGCTCTTTTCATTCTATCTGCTGTTAAATGATGTCTTGAGCAGAGAGGAGTCCCACAGGCACAAAAAATAGGATCAAAATTGCTTCGTATGACTGAATAAGACCATACAAGGACAAGTTAAAGCACTAGTTCCCAGTAGAATGGGACTGGTAATTTTGTACATCTCTCTTGTCAGTATTATATAAGGTTGTCAACGCTCACAGGGAAATGTATTATAGTATATTCAAACGTAGAGGAACATTGTTTAGTGACAGCTTCCCTTCCAAGGTAGTCGCTTTATCCTTCTGGACATGGATATAGCTATGTCCACATATGTTAAAAAAAAAACGTCATATGGGGTCTCTGTACCTTTTCACATGACTGTATGTGAACTGTCTTTAATCACTATATTGATTTCCAAAATACATAGGGGGAGATTTATCAGAACTGGTGTAAAAGTAGAACTGGCTTAGTTGTCCATAGCAACCAATCAGATTCCACCTTTCATTTTCCAAAGGAGCTCTGAAAAATGAGAGGGAGAATATGACTGGTTGATATAAGCAACTGAGCCCGTTTTCATTTACACCAGCTTTGATTAATCTCCCCCATAGAGTGCTGTTTAGCAACACTTTAGATTTCCTGCCCTAAAGCTCAATTTAAAATTCATATTCCAGAAGGTAGCCTCTAAGCTTTTTTCTATAACAGCATATATGCTTTTGAGCGGTTTTACTTCACACTCTCCCACATAAACCTTAAAGCGGTTGTCTTATCTGAGACAACCAATTTGCAGCACTGTTTGATTTTACCAGGGGAAGTTGCAGCCAAACATTTCATCTGCATGGGGCGCTGCAGGATTTACATGCAGGTGCGCCAAACGCAAACCGTGCGTGCACTGAATGCTTCAGAGCTGGGTAGAAGTACAGCTTAACTGCTTGGCCCTGCCAGTCAAAGTGGTGGGGTCCCAACAGAGAATGGGAAGGATCGGAGCCTCTGGTGCAATGAGGTGCAATTGCACTACCCTATGTTGCTACTACCCAGGGGCTAATCAGAATAAACTAAAATGATGATTTCAACACAATGTGAGCACATATTGAAATAGAACAAAAACCATTACAAAGTGCAAAAAGCATTACATCTCACATGTAAGACTGAGTTTAACATCACATTTTTGTCTTACGTTTAACATATCCAAAAATGGTATATGTTAAACGGATGCTACCAACGGATGGCATACGCTGGCATCCATCACCATAGAGTTCCAATGTAAAAGAAAAAAGTATACATCTCTTTGCTGGACTCTGCAGGATTAAAAAGTACACTGTGCTTTTGCATCCTTTTTTCCCCCCAACATAGATGTTAAACGTAGGGCAAAAATGTGCTGCAAACTCAGCCTAAATTGGACTGATAATGATGTATCGGGTGACAGATTCACTTTAACCCCTTAGTGACCACCGATACGTGTTTTTACGGCTGTCACTAAGGGGCCGCGGCCCTGCTCTAACAGCCCAGACCAGCAAGAGTGCCACACCGGGCTGTTTAACACTTTAAATGCCGCGGGCAATAGTGCCCGCTGCATTTAAAGCGGTGACAGAGGGAGCGGACTCCCTCTGTCTCCCATCGGCACCCCGCAAATTCGATCGTGTGGTGCCAATGTGTTTGAAGGCTACCTGGCTTCCGATGTAGGCCCTGGTCCAGGCTGTAGTAATTTCCAGCAGGCTGCGCCTCTCTTGCGCAGCCTGCTAGTCAATGTTAAAATAGATTGCAGGTACAAGAAATGTCAGGCGGCACTCATCACTGCAGTTAAAATGCTTCTTTATTCATTCAACACACATGGACACAAAGTAAGGGCTGTGGCGGACACCAGATCACAGAGGGCTGAAGCAGCGACGGCCGTTGACTGGTGGTCAGTAGCCGGAAGAAGCGCAGCAGCGCGAAGCGGCCGTTGCTATTTCGGCGCTCTGTGATCTGGTGTCCGCCCCAGCCCTTACTGTGTGTCCATGTGTGTTGGGTGAATAAAGAAGCATTTTAACTGCAGTGATGAGTGCCGCCTGTCATTTCTTGTACCTGCAATCAAGTTTCATCTTGTGTTTCTCTGAGCTGAGCACCACGCACACTGCATATATAAGGTTTGCTGGATGTTTGTTTGGCAGTAACAGTACAGAGCAGTGCCGCCCAGGACTTTTTTTTTCTCTCCCCCTGCGTCAATGTTTAAATAGCATTGCTATTAAAATGCAATGCATTATAGGGATAATGCATAGCATTTTAAAAGCAATCAAAATACGGTCTGTTATAGTCCCCTTGTGGGACTATTAAGTGGTAACAAACAAACAAAAAAAAAACTTTTATTAAAAAAATAATTCCATAAAAAAGAGAGGCTTTTCAATGAAAATAATTGCAAAAAAAATCTATATATCTAACCTATATATTTAGTATTGCCGTGTCCATAACAACCTGGACTACATAAATATCACATAAGTTATCTCCTACGGTGAACGCCGTAAAAAAAAAAAAAAAGACAGAATTGCTAATTTATTCTTAGTTGCCACCGAAAAAACATAACAACAAGTGATTAAAAAGCGCCTTTTACTCCAAAATGATACCAATAAATTCAAGTTGTCCCACAAAAATCAAGCCCTCACGCAACTCTATAGAAACAAAAATAAAAAAGCTATGAGTGGCAATAGAAAAAAATGGTTTCTTTTAAAATAAAGGTTTTATTGCAAAAAAGTTGTAAAAGCTAAAAAAAAAAAAATAATGTATTTGTTATCACTGTAATCATATTGACCCAGAGAATAAAGATATTATGTTATTTATACAGTAAAATTAATGCCGTAAAATTTATAACGTAAAAACGCAGCGGCAGTATTGCTGTTTTTCCCCATACGAGTGTACTACTGTAGTGCAGTGGCGGCATAAAGCGCACGGCGTCATAGCAACCAATGATGCCGTGCGCTCCTGCTCTCAGCAGGATGCCAGGCCAGGATACCACGGACCGCTCACAACCGTGTTCCACGGCTGTGTGCATTCGGCCAAAGAGTTAATAAAAGTTAATCAGAAAGTTATGTGTACCCAAAATGCTACCATTAAAAACTACAACTTGTCCTGAGAAAAACAAGTCACAGAAAAAATGTATAGAACATCCTGCACGATATGATAATGAATGCCGCAGGTGTACATGGCTACATGTATACACTCACCTAAAGAATTATTAGGAACACCATACTAATACAGTGTTGGACCCCCTTTTGCCTTCAGAACTGCCTTAATTCTATGTGGCATTGATTCAACAAGGTGCTGATAGCATTCTTTAGAAATGTTGGCCCATATTGATAGGATAGCATTTTGCAGTTGATGGAGATTTGAGGGATGCACATCCAGGGCACGAAGCTCCCGTTCCACCACATCCCAAAGATGGTCTATTGGGTTGAGAACTGGTGACTGTGGGGGCCATTTTAGTACAGTGAACTCATTGTCATGTTCAGGAAACCAATTTGAAATGATTCGAGCTTTGTGACATGGTGCATTATCCTGCTGGAAGTAGCCATCAGAGGATGGGTACATGGTGGTCATGAAGGGATGGACATGGTCAGAAACAATGCTCAGGTAGCCCATGGCATTTAAACGATGGCCAATTGGCACTAAGGGGCCTAAAGTGTGCCCAGAAAACATCCCCCACACCATTACACCACCACCACCAGCCTGCACAGTAGTAACAAGGCATGATGGATACATGTTCTCATTCTGTTTACGCCAAATTTGGACTCTACCATTTGAATGTCTCAACAGAAATCGAGGCTCATCAGACCAGGCAACATTTTTCCAGTCTTCAACAGTCCAATTTTGGTGAGCTCGTGCAAATTGTAGCGTCTTTTTCCTATTTGTAGTGGAGACGAGTGGTACCCGGTGGGGTCTTCTGCTGTTGTAGCCCATCCGCCTCAAGGTTGTGCGTGTTTTGGCTTCACAAATGCTTTGCTGCATACCTCGGTTGTAACGAGTGGTTATTTCAGACAACGTTGCTCTTCTATCAGCTTGAATCAGTCGGCCCATTCTCCCCTGACCTCTAGCATCAACAGGGCATTTTCGCCCAAAGGACTGCTGCATACTGAATGTTTTTCCATTTTCACACCATTCTTTGTAAACCCTAGAAATAGTTGTGCATGAAAATCCCAGTAACTGAGCAGATTGTGAAATACTCAGAGCGGCCCGTCTGGCACCAACAACCATGCCACGCTCAAAATAGCTTAAATCACCTTTCTTTCCCATTCTGACATTCAGTTTGGAGTTCATGAGATTGTCTTTAGCAGGACCACAACCCTACATGCATTGAAGCAACTGCCATGTGATTGGTTGACTAGATAATTGCATTAATGAGAAATAGAACAGGTGTTCCTAATAATTCTTTAGGTGAGTGTATATAATCACAGAAAATAATGCACTATAATAATAGATGCAAGCATAACATATGGACTAAGCCCTCACTCTCTTGATAAAATCTGAGACACTTGGTCAATACGTTTTGATCAAAACACATCTAAGCTCACCTGCCAAGCGACAAGGTGGTCTCAGTTCAGGTGGGTCCTACGCTAAACCTGCCTATGCCGTTATGCATTTATGTTCAGGAGCGCAGACCCCACACATATAGTGTGTTGCTCCTAGTTACCTCCATGTGCAATAGCAACCGGTGGGAGGAGGAGTACACACACCTATATGTACCACCATAATCTTTTGCCCCACCTATCTAATAGGCGACCTTGATTAAGGTGGTACACATGTGTGTGCTCCTCCTCCCATCGGTTGCTATTGCACATGGAGGTAGCTAGGAGCAACACACTATATGTGCGGGGTCTGCGCTCCTGAACATAAATGCATAACGGCATAGGCAGGTTTAGCGTAGGACCCGCCTGAACTGAGACCTCCTTGTCGCTTGGTAGGTGGGCTTAGATGTGTTTTGATCAAAACGTATTGACGAAGTGTCTCAGATTTTATCAAGAGAGTGAGGGCTTAGTCCATATGTTATGCTTGCTATTATTATCATAGTGCATTAATTTCTGTGATTATACTGCAAAAAACAAGCCCTCATAAAGCTATACAGGTCCTTCTAAAAAAATTAGCATATTGTGATAAAGTTCATTATTTTCTGTAATGTACTGATAAACATTAGACTTTCATATATTTTAGATTCATTACACACCAACTGAAGTAGTTCAAGCCTTTTATTGTTTTAATATTGATGATTTGGGCATACAGCTCATGAAAACCCCAAATTCCTATCTCAAAAAATTTGCATATCATGAAAAGGTTCTCTAAACGAGCTATTAACCTAATCATCTGAATCAACTAATTAACTCTAAACACCTGCAAAAGATTCCTGAGGCTTTTAAAAACTCCCAGCCTGGTTCATTACTCAAAACCGCAATCATGGGTAAGACTGCCGACCTGACTGCTGTCCAGAAGGCCATCATTGACACCCTCAAGCAAGAGGGTAAGACACAGAAAGAAATTTCTGAACGAATAGGCTGTTCCCAGAGTGCTGTATCAAGGCACCTCAGTGGGAAGTCTGTGGGAAGGAAAAAGTGTGGCAGAAAACGCTGCACAACGAGAAGAGGTGACCGGACCCTGAGGAAGATTGTGGAGAAGGACCGATTCCAGACCTTGGGGGACCTGCGGAAGCAGTGGACTGAGTCTGGAGTAGAAACATCCAGAGCCACCGTGTACAGGCGTGTGCAGGAAATGGGCTACAGGTGCCGCATTCCCCAGGTCAAGCCACTTTTGAACCAGAAACAGCGGCAGAAGCGCCTGACCTGGGCTACAGAGAAGCAGCACTGGACTGTTGCTCAGTGGTCCAAAGTACAAGCAAATTTTGCATGTCATTCGGAAATCAAGGTGCCAGAGTCTGAAGGAAGACTGGGGAGAGGGAAATGCCAAAATGCCTGAAGTCCAGTGTCAAGTACCCACAGTCAGTGATGGTCTGGGGTGCCATGTCAGCTGCTGGTGTTGGTCCACTGTGTTTTATCAAGGGCAGGGTCAATGCAGCTAGCTATCAGGAGATTTTGGAGCACTTCATGCTTCCATCTGCTGAAAAGCTTTATGGAGATGAAGATTTCATTTTTCAGCACGACCTGGCACCTGTTCACAGTGCCAAAACCACTGGTAAATGGTTTACTGACCATGGTATTACTGTGCTCAATTGGCCTGCCAACTCTCCTGACCTGAACCCCATAGAGAATCTGTGGGATATTGGGAAGAGAAAGTTGAGAGACGCAAGACCCAACACTCTGGATGAGCTTAAGGCCGCTATCGAAGCATCCTGGGCCTCCATAACACCTCAGCAGTGCCACAGGCTGATTGCCTCCATGCCACGCCGCATTGAAGCAGTCATTTCTGCAAAAGGATTCCCGACCAAGTATTGAGTGCATAACTGAACATAATTATTTGAAGGTTGACTTTTTTTGTATTAAAAACACTTTTCTTTTATTGGTTGGATGAAATATGCTAGTTTTTTTAGATAGGAAATTTGGGTTTTCATGAGCTGTATGCCAAAATCATCAATATTAAAACAATAAAAGGCTTGAACTACTTCAGTTGGTGTGTAATGAATCTAAAATATATGAAAGTCTAATGTTTATCAGTACATTACAGAAAATAATGAACTTTATCACAATATGCTAATTTTTTTAGAAGGACCTGTATAGACAAAAAAATTAAAAAGTCATAGCTCTTGGAACACGACGATAAGAAGAAGAAAAACGCTTGGTCAGTAAGTCCCAAAACATGCTTGTCACTAAGGGGCGAAAATCCAAAACAATACAATAAGACATAGTTTATTGATAGCTTCCATAATTTTATTCTGTATTGTGAACATGTTTCAAACTGTCCTTTAAATAACTATAAGATGGCAAATGTTTCATTTACATAAAACCCCTTTTTCACTTCAGTTAGATTATTTGATGATTATGCCTTTCTATTTGTGTTGTGAAGAAATGAGTTACATTACAGCATTAGCTTCCTGCATGCTAATGCAATCAGAGATTCTTGTTTTAAAAATAACTTACTTGCCTATACAACATTTCAGCAGTGATTTTCTTTTGTATTTTATTCGATTACCCACAAAACTGCATTTGTTCTTACGTACTGGGGTGTGAAAGGCTTGCAAGAGACATATGAAGAAAGCAGCCAGCTGCTCTGCTTAAGATACACTTGCTGTATATATCTAAATGTGCAATACTAAAGCAATGTAAATATTTTATAGTTGTAATTAGGGATGAGCGAATTTCATATTTTGAAATTCGTTTTCGACTCATGTTGTGGTATAATGTAAATTGCGTTATGGATTCTGTTACCACGAACCATAACGCAATTCCATGATGGAATGCCTTAAGAGGCATTCCGTTATTCATTCCGTCATAATAGAAGTCTATGGGCTGCAAAACAGATCCGTCCATTTCCGTTATGCAGGGAAGTCCTCTCCTGCATAACGTAAACCGGACGGATCCGTTATGCAGGCCATAGACTCCTATTATGACAGAATTTATTTCGCTCATCCCTAATTGTAATGACAGATTTCTAGGAAGATATGGGATTCAGATGAATCTAGAAGGATCTTCCTAGATCTATTATAACACTCTACTTTGCTTTCTCTGCCAGTCTGTAAGACACTCTCCTATTTCGCGGTCCACTGGGGCCCCCAGAAATTCTCGTGGGCCTCGGCCTGCGGGGGACCCCATTGGACAAGTGGGACAGGTCACGCATTTCCCTGCAGAATCTTTGGTTTTCACACCTTTGCAGGCGGACACGGTTCCGGCGTCTGTGCCGACGCAATCGTGTATCCATGCTGGGCCGCATGAGCGTCCGCGTGCACGCTTGTGAGGAGGTTCGCAAAGGGTTATGCGGCCGAACGTATGTGCATCTTATTCGCTATGCCGGCCACTGACGGAATATACCTGTACATAAACTCTAGTAGATTAGAGGGCAGGCATGGGTTAAGTGATCAATGACCAACCAAGGCCGCACAAGTGTCAGGGATTAGGATAATTATATGGCCTATGAGGAATAGACACATGGCACTCAGTGATTGGCTAGCAGGTGTTTAAGAGGTGATCTCCCTGGCTGGTCAGTGCCCAGTGGAATACCCAGGGTGTTTGGCACCCGGGGTGGGTCATTTCTCTGGCACATCCCCCCCCAATACTTGACCACATACCTCTTACATCCAGGGACATCTCCTGTCATGTAGACCTTCTCTTTCCTCTTCTCCTCAGTTAGACCGCCATGAGAAATTCTATAGACATAAATGGGGTCATTTATCAGACGGTTGTAAAATAGAACTGGATTTCCAAAAGAGCTGTCAAATATGAAAGGTGGAATCTGATTGGTTGCTATGGGCAACTAAGACAGTTCTACTTTACACCAGTTTGATAAATTGCCCCAAATGTCCCTATAGTGTCCATAGCAGTTATAATGTCCCCCAGAGACACCCAGTAATAATAACACCCTATATTGTGCTCCAGGCAATAATCCCTGTATAGTGTCCCCAGAAATAATAGAATGGCCCCTACAGTGCCTCCCAAATAGACAGGCCCCCATGCTGCCCCCCACACTGCCCCCCACACAGTAGTGTCCCCCACACTGCCCCATACAGTAGTGTCCCCCACACTTCCCCCATATAGTAGTGTCCCCCACACAGTAGTGTCCCCTACACTGCCCCCATACAGTACTGTCCCCCACACTGCCCCCATACAGTAGTGTCCCCCACACTGTGCCCCACACAGTAGTGTCCCCCACACTGCCCCTGTCTCATCAGACCAGAGCACCTTCCTCCATACATTTTGGGAGTCTCTGCCTTTTCGCAAACTCACAACGTGCCTTATTGTTTTTAGCTGAAAGTAATGGTTTTCTTCTGGCCACTCTGCCATAAAGCCCAATTCTATGGAGCGTACAGCTTATTGTCGTCCTATGTGTAGATACTCTAGTCTCTGCTGTGGAACTCTGCAGCTCCTCCAGGGTTACCATAGGTGTCTGTGCTGCCTCTCGGATTAATGCCCTCCTTGCCTGGTCTGTGAGTTTTGGTGAGCGGCTGTCTCTTGGCAGGTTTGCTGCTGTGCCATGTTCTTTGCATTTGGTTATGATAGATTTGATGGTGCTCCTGAGGATCATCAAAGATTTGGATATTTTTTTATAACCTAACCCTGACTTGTACTTCTCAACAACATTGTCCCTTACTTGTTTGGAGAGTTCCTTGGTCTTCATGGCAGTGTTTGGTTAGTGATGCCTCTTGCTTAGGTGTTGCAGCCTCTGGGGTCTTTCAAAAAAGGTGGGTATATGTAATGACAGATCATGTGACACTTAGATTGCACACAGGTGATGATATTTCACTAATTATGTGACTTCTGAAGGTAATTGGTTGCACCAGAGCTTTTTATGGGCTTCCTAACAAAGGGGGTGAATACACACGCACATGGCAATTTTCTGTTTTCTATTTCTTGACAATAGTTTTATTAATATATTTTTCTCATTTCACTTCACTAACTTAGACTATTGTGTTCTGATCATCACATAAAATTCAGATTAACAAAACATTGAACGTAAGGCTGTAATGTAACAAAACGCAAAAAAAGTCAAGGGGGGTGAATACTTTTGCACTGTACATCGGACAAACTCATAGCAAAAGAGTTCATGGAGATGTTTCCCTGAGTGGGGATACCCAAAGAGGTTCTGACTCACCAGGAGACTCTTTTTATGTCCAAGGTCATGCGGAAGCTCTGTGGGTTGCTGAATATAAAACAGATACGGACATCTGTCTATCACCTGCAAACTGACGGCCTAGTAGAAAGGTTTAATCAAACGTTAAAATGAGTAGTAGCTAAGGATGGAAAGTACTGGGACCTCTGTCAGCCCTATCTTATGTTCGCAGTGCGAGAAGTCCCCCCCAGGCCTCTACTGGGTTCTCACCCTTCAAACTACTATATGGCAGACAACCACGTGGTCTGTTGGACATAGCCAAAGAGGTGTGGGAGCAACATCTCACACCATATAAAAGTGTTGTTAAAAACGTAACCCAGATGCAGGACCATATGGAAACCGTGTTACCGCTGGAAAAGGAACATATGGAGGCAACTCAGCTAGCTCAAAGTCGGGTGTATAATCAGCAGGCTCGGGTCTGGATCTTTAACCCGGGGAATTGGGTTTTGGTTCTGGTACCGACAGTGGACAGTAAGTTACTGGCTAGGTGGAAGGGACCCTACGGGGTACTCAAAAAGGTTGGAGAAGTAAACTACAAGGTACACCAGCCAGGGCGGTCAAAGCATGAGCAGGTGTACCATGTGAATTTACTCAAACTGTGGAATGATAGTGAAACCAATACTTACAATAGCCCGCGGCCGGGTTTTCTAGGGGGAGAGGTTCCGTCCCATAAGGCTGATGTAAGGGAAGAGGTTTCCACAGTGAAGATTGCTGACAGCTGCTCCTCTAAACAGACTCAGGAGGCCAGGGAGTTTATCAGCAGGAACACGGATGCACTTCCATAATCCAGAATGACATCGTCTCTGAGCCTCAGGCCAAAATCTGGTTGAAACCTCACCGAGTACCCGAGGCAAAAGGCCATCTCTGAGGAAGTACAACTAATGCTGCAACTAAACGTCATCGAGGAGTATAGAAGTGAGTGGGCAGCCCTATAGTACTGATACCCAAAATGGATGGGACATTGCGGTTTTGTAACGATTTTTTAAAAATTAAACGAGGTATCTAAGTTTGACGCGTATCTCATGCCCAGGGTAGATGAGCTGATTGAGAGGTTAGGACAAGCCTGGTATTTTTTTGTTTTGGACCTCACCAAAGGGTACTGGCAGGTACCCTCAAGGGTGGCTGCCAATGAGAAAACGGCCTTCATCACACCGGAGGGGCTGTGCCAGTATAAGGTGTTACCCATTGGTCTGCATGGCGCCCCCGCCACTTTCCAAAGGCTAATGGACATTGTGCTGCGACCACATTGTTGGTACTCTTCAGCTTACCTGGATGATATTGTCATCCACAGTACCGACTGGGATAGTCACCTGCCCAAAGTGCGGGCTGTAGTAAACTCCCATTCGAAAATCTGGACTAACCGCTAACCCCAAAAAAATTAATTAATTAATGATTATGTGGCTGGAGGTATAATAGACAGTCATTGGATATCAATTTTACTGCAGGCCAGTACAACTACATGTCAAATACATAATGTATTTTTTGCCCCTATAAGACACACTTTTTTAATGTGAAAGGGAAAATGCCCCTGCATCTTATGGAGCGAATGCTGACCTTTTTACTCCGCTTGATACACCGCCGGCTGCGATGCATCAGCAGGGAGGGAGGAGGGGACTGAAGGCCGGCAACTTGCAGCAAGGGCCCTGTGCAGTCACTGTACTCTATTACACCGGGAACCGCACACACCAGTATTCATATGTAAACTGTAGGCAATCGATATGTAAACTGTAGGCAATCCATATGTAAACTAAAAGGTAGCGCAATCCACATAGTACTCACTATGAAATGCCTGTACTAGCAGGCAGGCTGGCCAGTCACTCACTTCCTCACGCGTATGCTCCTCTCACTTTATTAATGAAACACACGGAGCAGGAGCGTGAGGAAGTGAGTGACGGGCCAGCCTGCAGTGCCTGCTAGTACGGGAGTTTCATAGTGAGTACTATGTGGATTGCGCTACCTTGCAGTTTACATATGGCTTGCCTACAATTTACATATTGATTGCCTACAGTTTACATATGAATAGTGGTGTGTGCGGGCCTGATGTAATAGAGAACAGTGACTGCACCAGGCCCCATTGAGATTTCAACACCAGTTGCCAGCCTCCACCCCCTGTATTGGGGTCACTATTTACCGTACACAGAAACACTGTTATTGGGGATATCTGTGGATGACACATATAAAGCATAAGATGCTATATACGGTATGTGTCATCCACAGATTCCCCTCATAACAGTGTCATCCACGGATGCCCCCATAACAGTGCCATCCACATAAGCCCCCATAACAGTGCCATCCACATAAGCCCCTATAACAGTGCCATCCACATAAGCCCCCATAACAGTGCCATCCACAGATCCCCAATAATAGTGCCTTTCACAGATCCCCCCAACAGTGCCATCCACAGATCCCCCCATAACAGTGCCATCCACAGATCCCCCCATAACAGTGCCATCCACAGATCCCCCCATAACAGTGCTATCCACATATCCCCCCTCATAACAGTGCCATCCACAGATCCCCATAACAATGTCATCCACAGATCCCCATAAGAGTGTCATCCCCAGATTCCCATAACAGTGTGTCTTCCACAGATCCCCAGATCCCTGCATAATAGTGTCATCCACAGACCACCATTAGTTCAAAATCCACCAAAAGCACACTGTCACCACCAGATCTTTGAGAAGTTCTGTTAGACGTTCTTCAGTACCTTCTGCATGATCTTCTTTTGTTTTGCTTTCGTTTTGACATCTCTCCTCCCTCTTCCAGCTGTCATCTATTAGCAGTGATTGCCTCCCTATATATTTCCTCCCCATACTGCCTTACGTGCAGTGTATACAACTTCCTGGAGTGTGCTGATGCTAGAAGCTGTTACTGCTGCATCCACAAGATAAGTCTGTTTCTTTATTTCTGTTTTCCTGTGGGCTTGATCCTAGGTGACCCTGACTCCCGTATTAAGTGTAGGGAGCCGGTGGTCGTGTCCCCTCACTATTATAGGGTGTTCAGGTGTCATACAGTCGAGGAACAAGGGTATGCAATTTTCTATCATTGAGATTTTTGCATAGGCTGAGCAGTAAGGGAGAGAGCTAGGGCTGTCCCAGGGCATACCCTTTTGTTCCTTAGTTTCGGATCAAGTCAGTCGGATCTTCATTTGTGTCTTCTAGTTTTCTGTAACACCATCCGTGACATTATAAACCGCCAAAACCATCTCAAGCATGGATCCGGTTTCACTTTTGACTGGAGGTAGCAGATCTCCGTAAAACTGTATATCAGTGTCAGGTGACCGGTTCAGCTTGCGTTCATGGAGTTTGTTCTGAGCCTAAGATCTCGCTTCCGGATACGTTCTCTGGGGATAGTGAAAATTTTGTTAGTTTTAGAGAGGCTTGCAAACTCCATTTTCGCCTACTTCCCCATTCCTCTGGTGATGAGGAGCAGAGGTTGGGGATCATCATCTCGTTGCTCAGGGATAACGCTCAGTCTTGGGCCTTTTCACTGCCGGTGGGGGCACGGCCCCTCCGTTCGGTGGATGAATTTTTTTTAGCCCTGGGTCAGATATATTATTTTCGGATCGTATTGTTCTGGCTGAGTCTAGACTGCGTCTTTTATGCCAGGGTGAACAGTCCGCAGAGATATACTGTTCAGAATTTCAGAGATGGGCAGCTGATACTGGTTGGAATGATGCTGCACTCCGAAGTAAATTTTGCCATGGTCTTTCAGAGGGATTGAAAGATGCATTTGCCTTTCATGAGAGACCTATCTCTTTGGAGTCTGCCATGTCTCGGGCCATTCGTATTGACAGGCGTCTTAGAGAGAGAGGAGAGATCACTCCTTCCTGTCATACTCAGTCCAAGGACAGTGCGGCAGTCTCATTCAGTGTGCAGGGGTCTCAGTCTCTCTCAATCCCTTCTGAGCAGGAGCCCATGCAGCTGGGTTTGCTTGTCTCTGACAATAGAAGATTCAGCTCTCAGAGGAGGGTTTGTTTCTGTTGTGGAGGTATAAATCATTTGGCAAATGTTAGTACTTCTAGGAGATTCAGGCAGTTTTTTTTAGAGTAATAAAGAAACAAAAAGAAAAAAATCCTCTAAAAATGTTCCATCTGTAACTATTGGCAAGGTTGATGCGGAAATTTAAGGTTTTCCGTTTGCTTGTAGTTCACGTTTTGTCCTACCTGCTAGGGTGGCGCTAGAGAGCAAGAACATTTTTTGTGAGATTTTTGTAGATAGTGGATAGCTGTCAATCTCATTGATAATCAATTTGCTATAACACATGGTTTCCAGGTATGCACTTTGGGAAAGGATATACCTGTTTTTGCTATTGATTCCGATCCACTTTCTCAGAAATCGTTAAAGAGCATAGTTCACAATATCCGTATGATTGTAAGTGATACTCATTTTGAGGATGTGTAATGTTTCGTTCTAAGCGGGTTGCCTACTCCTCTAGTGTTGGGGCTACCCTGGCTCACTAAACATAACCCCACCATTGATTGGCAAGCGAGACAAATAAATGGTTGGAGTGACTTTTGCAGAGAGAATTTCCTCACGACATCTGTTTCAGAGGTTTCTACTAAGACTGTACCATCTTTTCTCTCTGAATTTTCGGATGTGTTTTCTGAGAGTGGTGTTCAGGAGCTGCCCCCTCACAGGGAGTATGATTGCCCTATTAATCTCATCCCAGGCGCCAAGCTGCCTAAATCTCGTTTATACAATCTCTCTCAACCTGAAAGGGTTGCTATGCGTGCTTATATCTCTGAGAGCCTGAGAAAGGGACACATACGACCCTCAAAGTCACCTGTTGCCGCTGTTTTTTTCTTTGTTATGAAAAAGGATGGTTCTTTAAGACCATGTCTGGATTTCAGGGAGCTGAACAGTATCACAATTTGTGACCCTTGTCCGCTTCCTCTGATCCCGGACCTGTTTAACCAGATTGTTGGGGCTAAAGTTTTTTCCAAGTTGGATTTAAGAGGGGCATACAACCTGGTCAGGGTCAGAGAAGGAGACGAATGGAAGACGGCCTCCAATACCCCTGAGGGCCATTTTGAGAATTTTGTTATGCCTTTTGGTTTGATGAATGCTCCAGCCGTCTTTCAGCATTTTGTGAACAGCATTTTTTATCATTTAATGGGGAAATTTGTACTAGTGTACCTAGATGACATTTTGATTTTTTTCCTGATTTTAAAACTCATAAGGACCACCTACGTCAGGTCTTGCTCATCCTGCGGGAGAATAAATTGTATGCTAAACTGGAAAAATGTGTGATTGCGGTTCCAGAAATTCAATTTCTGGGTTTTCTTCTCTCCGCTTCTGGTTTTCGCATGGACCCCGAGAAGGTCCGCGCTGTGCTTGAGTGGGAGCTTCCTGAGAATCAGAAGGCGCTGATGCGTTTTTTGGGTTTTGCCAATTATTACAGGAAGTGTATTTTGAATTATTCCTCTGTTGTTAAACCACTCACTGATATGACTAGAAAGGGGGTAGATTTTTCCTCCTGGTCGGTAGAGGCGCGTAAGGCCTTTTCTAGTATCAAGGAGAGTTTTGCTTCCGCTCCCATCTTGGTACAACCTGATATCTCTCTGCCCTTCATAGTTGAGGTGGACGCTTCTGAGGTGGGTGTGGGTGCGGTCTTGTCTCAGGGTCCCTCTCCTGCCAAATGGCGACCGTGTGCCTTTTTCTCTAAGAAACTCTCCTCCGCAGAGAGAAATTACGATGTGGGAGATAGGGAGTTGTTGGCCATAAAGTTAGCTTTTGAGGAATGACGCTATTGGCTAGAGGGAGCCAGGACACCCTATTACCGTGTTTACCGACCATAAGAATCTGGCCTACTTGGAGTCAGCCAAGCGTCTGAACCCGAGACAGGCCAGATGGTCTTTGTTCTTTTCAAGGTTTAATTTTGTTGTCACGTTCCGCCCTGGGGTTAAGAATGTGAAGGCGGATGCCCTGTCACGTTGTTTTCCGGGAGGGGGGAACTTTGAAGACCCGGGTCCCATTTTGGCTGAAGGGGTGGTTGTGTCTGCTCTTTATCCTGAATTGGAGGCAGGGGTTCAGGCAGCCCAGGCAGAGTCTCCTGATATTTGTCCTCCTGGGAGGTTGTTTGTGCCTCTCGCTTTACGACACAAGGTTTTTAAGGAGCACCACGATACTGTCCTTGCTGGGCACCCGGGGGGTAGAGCCACAGTGGATCTCATTGCTCGGAGATTCTGGTGGCCGGCTCTTCGTAAGTCGGTTGAGGGTTTTGTGGCAGCCTGCGAGACCTGCGCTCGTGCCAAAGTCCCTCATTCACGGCCATCGGGTCCTCTCCTTCCGTTACCCATTCCTTCCCGTCCTTGGACACATCTGTCCATGGATTTCATTACAGACCTGCCTCGTTCCTCGGGGAAGACTGTGATTCTGGTGGTGGTGGACCGCTTTAGCAAAATGGCGCATTTTGTTCCTTTTCCTGGTTTGCCCAATGCTAAACGCTGGCGCAGGCATTTATTGATCACATTGTCAAACTGCATGGTATCCCTTCAGACATAGTCTCTGATAGGGGCACGCAGTTTGTTTCCAGATTCTGGAAGGCCTTCTGTTCTCGCTTGGGGGTTCGGTTGTCATTCTCTTCTGCTTTCCACCAGCAGTTGAATGGCCAGACAGAGCGCATCAATCAGAATCTGGAGACATATATGCGTTGTTTTGTGGCGGAGAATCAGGAGGATTGGTGTTCTTTTCTCTCCCTTGCTGAGTTTGCTTTAAATAACCGTCGTCAGGAGTCCTCTGATAGGTCACCATTTTTTGGTGCATATGGGTTTCATCCACAGTTTGGGACATTCTCTGAAGAGGGGTCTTCTGGTTTACCTGATGAGGAGAGATTCTCCTCATCTTTGTCATCTATTTGGCAAAAGATTCAAGATAATCTAAAGAGCATGAGTGAGAGATATAGGCGTGTGGCGGATAAGAGACGTGTGCCTGGTCTGGACCTGAATGTTGGGGATTTGGTATGGTTGTCTACTAAGAATATCAAATTGAAGGTTCCCTCCTGGAAGTTGGGTCCTAAGTTTATTGGGCCTTACAAAATCTTGTCCGTCATCAATCCCGTTGCTTACCGTCTTGATCTTCCTCAGACTTGGAAGATCCATAATGTTTTTCACAAGTCCCTATTAAAACCTTATGTCCAACCCACTGTACCCTCCTCTTTGCCTCCTCCTCTGATTGTGGTTGATGGTAATCTTGAATTTCAGGTCTCTAGGATTGTGGACTCTCATATTGTCCGCGGTTCTCTTCAGTACCTCGTTCATTGGAAGGGTTATGGTCCTGAGGAGAGGATGTGGGTTCCAGTGGCGGACATTAAGGCCACTCGTCTTCTCAGGGCATTCCATAGGTCCCATCCTGAGAAGGTGGGCTCTGAGTGTCCGGAGTCCACTCGTAGAGGGAGGGGTACTGTCACCACCAGATCTTTGAGAAGTTCTGTTAGACGTTCTTCAGTACCTTCTGCATGATCTTCTTTTGTTTTTGTTTTGACATCTTTCCTCCCTCTTCCAGCTGTCATCTATTAGCAGTGATTGCCTCCCTATATATTTCTTCCCCATACTGCCTTACCTTGCGGTTTATACAACTTCCTGGAGTGTGCTGATGCTAGAAGCTGTTACTGCTGCATCTACAAGATAAGTCTGTTTCTTTATTTCTGTTTTCCTGTGGGCTTGATCCTAGGTGACCCTGACTCCCTCCGTATTAAGTGTAGGGAGCCGGTGGTCATGTCCCCTCACTATTATATGGTGTTCAGGTGTCATACAGTCGAATTTTCTACCATTGAGATTTTTGCATAGGCTGAGCAGTAAGGGAGAGAGCTAGAGCTGTCACAGGGCTTACCCTTTTGTTCTTTAGTTTCAGATCAAGTCAGTCGGATCTTCATTTGTGTCTTCTAGTTTTCTGTAACACCATCCGTGACACACACCTTTTGGTAAAAAATATTTTTTTCTTATTTTCCTCCTCAAAAACCTAGGTGCGTCTTATGGGCAGGTGGGTCTTATAGGGCAAAAAATATGGTATGTTTAAAAGAAATCTAAATATAAAATTGGATTAAAAACACAAAATATAAAATTGGATTAAATCCCTCCTCTTGAGAAAAAAACAAATGAAAATAGTTAAAATTCGATAACACATGGTCATCACAAGTGTTGAATTCCTCCGTGGCCCCAAACATTAGGCATTCATCATACAGAAAAGGCCTTTTATGCCGGTGTATTTACATAAGACAGGGACCATTATTTGTTCTGGATGGTGGCGGATATGTGTGGGCTGGCATGAGGAAATTCAATTAAACGTGGTCGTCACAGGTGTTGAATTCCTCCGAGATCCATGCCTCATTCATTTTTAGAAATGTGAGGTAGTCCACACTGTCGTGAGCTAGGCGAGTGCGCTAATCGGTCACGATCCCCCCTGCTGCGCTGAACGTCCTTTCGGACAGGACACTCGACAGGGGGCACACCAAGAGTTCCATGGCAAATTGTGCTAGCTCTAACCACAGGTCAAGCCTGCACTCCCAGTAGTCAAGGGGTTCCTCGCTTCTCAGAGCGTCCACATCGGCCATTAACCCTATGTAGTTGGACACCTGTCGGTCTAGGCGTTCCCTGAGGCTAGATCTGGAGGGCGGCTGTCGATGGGTTAGCTGCAAGAATGATCTCATATCTGAAGTGACCAACACATCTTCAAACCGCCCTCTTCTAGCATGCGCTGTAGGATTGGTACCCACAACTGTTTCTCTAAGGGTGGAAATTCCTCTGCCAGCGCCCACAACAGCAGAATGCAGCATCTCTCGCAGAAAGGCCTGGAAATGCTGCATTATGACAGCCCTCTGTGATGCTGGTAACGGTCACCGCCAGTTCTGTGAGAAGGTCTGACAGACGTTCTTCTCTACCTCTGGTATGACGTTCTTTGTTTTGGTTTCACTTTGTCATCTCCTTTTCTTCTGCCAGGTGTCACTTATTTAGACTAATCGTCTTCCTTTATATTTCCTCCCATACTGCCTCACTTTGCGGTTTATATTAGTTCCTGGATGAAGTGTTCACTGACGGAGGCTGCTGCTGCTGTTTGCTCAGATAAGTCTTTTCTTTTATTGTGTTTCCTGGCTGGCTTGATTCTAGGTGACCCTGACTCCGTCCGTATTAAATGCAGGGAGCTGGTGGTCGTGTCCCCTCACTATTATAGGGTTTTCAGGTGTCACACAGTCTTAGGTACGTGGGCATGCAATTGTCTACTATTGAGACCCTTGCATGTGCATAACAGTCAGGGAGAGCTCTTAAGGTTTTAAAGGACTCACCTATATGCTCCTTAGTTTGGGATCAAGCTAGTTGGTCGTTTATTTATAAGTTCCAGCTATCTGCAAATTAATCCGTGATAGTAACATTTCTGCCATTTTGTGTTTGTACTGGGGGTCTTAGTACGTTGCCACCCAGTACTGGTCCTTGCCCTTTATGCTTTTTATACGGGGGTCCCTCTTGAAACACTGGAGCATGAAGGCCCCCGTTTGCACTAAATTGGAAGTGGTGGAGCGCCCTGGCTCCTGCTTATTGCCCAGGAGAATGTCGTCCTCGGTCCCCCCCCCCCCTATCCACAGACAACACCAGGGATACCAGAAAAGTTTAAAGCCTGCTCTTCTTGCTCCTCCTTCTCCCCCCAAACACCATCCTCCTCTGACTCCTCTTCAGACTCCTGCTGACTTGTCTCAGATGGAGTAGCCCCATTCAGCATTGCAACTTCCTCATCTTCCTGCTCCTGCTCCTCGACAGCTTGATCAATGACACGATGCAATGCATGCTCCAGAAAGAAGGTGTAAGGTACGATGTCATTGATGGCACCCTGGCTGCAACTGACCAGTTTGGTGATCTCATCAAAAGGCCGCAGAAGTCTGCATGCATCGCGGATGAGCAGCCACTGGCACTGTGAAAATAAACCAAGCTCCCCAGAAACTGTCTTGCCACAGAGTTCGTACAGGTAGTCATAATGGAACGTTTCTGCTGAAGCAGCCTATCAAGCATATACATGGTGGTGTTCCAAAACGTCGGGCAGTCACAAATCAGATGTCTGACGGGCAGGTGGTGTTGCCGCTAGTGATAAGCGAGCGTGCTCGGATGAACTGCTGTTTGGCTCAAGCATTGCTATGCTTGGCAGATCAGAGTGCTCAGCCAAATAATTTGGGTTCTCGAATACAGTTTAATGCAATAAAAGTCAATGGGAGAACCCCAGGCACCCCCTGCTCGGAAGAGTAGAGGGTGTCTGGTTCATAAAAAAAGGTTAGAAATTGATGTAAACACCATCAAAAAGGTTTGGCAACAGCATTAAGAGGATAGCTGGATGCGTCTTAGACTCCTATTATGTACGACATACAATAAACAACCACACAAAGGCTATATGCCAAAAGCTAGGTATGTACAAGCCATCCATCTATCCATGAGACAGATAACAGCCAGCATACCTTACAATGGCAGTCTTGTGCACAATGAGATATTCCAAACCAGCTCTCATCTGACTGAGAACCAATAAACCTCAAAGTTATTTTGCATCTGTTGGATGGCTTGGGTGGACCTGCACACCTAGATCAATATCATTAGGGCGACAAAAAGTTTTCCGATTGTCCTAACATAATAATCAAAAACCTTTCTATAGAGTTTTGTCAAGTAAAAACTCATTTGCATAAACATGGGCATATGGGAAAGACATGCAAATAAGCAGAATCTGCCTTGTTTTTCAGCTGTCATAAGACTATGAAAATCAATAGATGTCGCTATTGAGTTAATAGAGGGCACTGTTAATAACTCAATAGCGCCCTCTATTGGTTTCATAGTCTTCTGACAAGAATATTAGACTGAGTCTTATGACAAGCTTATTAGTGTAGCTTTTTGCATGGAAAAGTCACGATTAGAATATTCGCGATCTACACTAGGATGATATCTAACACTGGGAAAGCTGGGTAATAACTCAGTGATAAAATCTGACACTGGGAAAGCTGGGTAATAACTCGCGATCTACACTGAGTTATTACCCAGCTTTTCCAGTGTCAGATATTATCACTGACTTACTACATAATTATTACATAATATTCGCTATATTGCTGTACATTAGTTTTTTTATAATATTCGTAAGATTCTAAAAAACGAATATATAGCAATATAGCGAATCGGCCTGTGACCACAGAGCTGAAAGCAATGCAGGACTGGGGTGGCTTCCATGCACAACAGCCGCAGCACAGCATCGCAACGTCTCACCTGGCACGTCAAATAAGTTCTGGGGAGCTGGGGGGTGCTGCGGAAGAGGCGGTAGCAGTGGAAAAGGAGAAGTCAGCTGAGGAGGAGACAGAGGATGGAGTAGGAGGAGGAGAAGAGGCAAGCCTGCATGAAATTCGTGGCGGTAACACCAAATCCACACGGGCGCCACGGGTTGCATGCTGGACAGCCATCAGAAGGTTCACCCAGTGGGCAGTAAAAGTTATGTACCTTACCTGCCCATGTTTGCTAGGCCACGTGTCTGTGGTCAGATGTATCTTGGCAATGACACTGTGTGCCAGAGATACATTCACTTGCCGCTGAACATGGCCTTATAGCTCTGTCGTGTGCATCTGGGAGAAATATTTCCTTCCATTGCGGTGTGCCAATGGCCAAAATTTTTCGAAAGGCCTCCGAGTCCACCAGTTTATATGGCAGTAGTTGGTGGGCTAGCAGTTCCGACAAGCCAGCTGTCAGCCGTTGGACAAGAGGGTAATCCGGCGTCATCAACAATTTACATTCGAACATTTGGGCCACGGAAGCCTGCCTTTTGCCAGATGAACGCGACGACGGCACGGTGGAAGGTGGAGTGGAGGACAAATGGGAGAAAAGAAGAAGAGGCAGGATGTGGAGCACCGTTAGTGTGGCTTTGTGGGTTCTGACGGTGTTGCTCTCACTGGGCTCGGTGATGGGAGGCCAGGTGCCTTCTTAAGGTGGTCGTCCCTAGGTGATTGTTGGGCTTACTGCGACTTATGCATTGACAGCACAGGCTGCAGATGGCAACACTATTGTCAGCAGCAGACACGTTAAAAAAAAGCCCACACTGCGGAGCCATGTGCCAGCGTCCTGGGAGAGCCAGATATGACCGTGCATGGTGGATGGCTCGCTCCAGATACATTTGCAGCCTGCTTTTTGCCTGCTGTGCACTGCAAGTTCTGCCTGCTTCTCCTCCTTCTCCTCTCTATCTGCTGCTCTGTATCTCCCTCTGAACTCTCCTTCTCTTCCTCTCTTGTGGGAACCCACGTGATGTCCATTGACATGTCATCATCATCACCATCACCACCAATGACATTAGAGATCTAGGAGTAGACAGCAACAGCAGGGATCACCCTCTTGGGCTGATCTGGGTACTGTTGTCAGACCGCTGGGTGACGGCCGTTGCTACTTCCTCTTCCTGATCCGATGCCAAGAATGGCTGTGCTTTGGTAAGGTCTGGGAATAGATGGGAAAATAATTCCTAAGACTCGGGTGGAGGGACTATGGTAGTGGTGGTGTCTTTGGGGGTGCACACAGCAGAGAGTGAAGAGGGTGCTGATACAGAGGATGAAGATAGTGCAGAAGCGGAAGGCTGAGTGAGCCACTCAACCAACTCTGGTGCATCCTTTGAGGTAATCGGACGCACCTTCTACAACTTCCCACTTAGGCTCTGGCCTGGTGCACCTGCCCGACCCCTACCACCAGTGCAGAATGGTCTGCCTCTTCCTCTACCTATCATTTTCAAAAATACCCTGTGACAAAGTCCCTATAGAAGAGCAGTATTTGTGGAAGCAGGTATATCGCAGGCCTCAATCAATATTTTGTGAAAGCTGTATCAGTATTTTGTGGAAACAGGTATATAGAACCCAATAATAAGTATTTGCTGGAAGCCAGTAAATCAAATCCCTTAATCAATATTTGGTGGAAGCTGGTGTATCTCAGGCCTCAAACAATATTTGGTGGAAGCCGGTATATCAATACTCTGTTTTGGTATTTTGTGGAAACAGGTATATAGAACCCAATAATGAGTATTTGCTGGAAGCCGGCAAATCAAACCCCTTAATTAATACTTGATGGAAGCTGGTGTATTGCAGATTATATATAGAAACCACGGTGTAGCATTATACTACCCTACCTCGTGAGATTTCCCTACCTCCTGACTTCCTGTCGCACTGCTAATGACGTGAGGAGGCGTTCCTGAGTTTTGACGATCTGCGCATGCGCAAACCGACTGTTTATGGAAAATCTCAGCGGAGTTCAGCTTCACACCGTGACACTGCGCATGCGCTGGCCGGAGTTAGCCGCGCTGGCGCACTGGGCCGTAATATTTCCCTACTGAGCCTCACCTGCGCATGCGCAGTGTCCCGGTGTAAAGCTCGATACTATGGTCGATTGCCACAATAATAGAGTTTGTCAAAGTCACAGTTATATTGATACGGTATACAATCCCGGTGCAATATATTAACACTATATAAGTAAAGAATCATTTTCAAATAATACAATCGTATCAGCTGAATAGATGGAAGAAAATTATATTATAGGTTAATGCAAGAGGTGAACCAAACCATATTTACATTGTTCCCATGATCGCTGCTAATAAGTAATAAGGATAGATGACAGGCGATAGATGGAGTCAAAGTTGTAGGTAATAGAGGACAGGAGTCTCAGGTAGCAGGCGCGAGCGGCAGTCAAAGCTGTGGGCAGTGCACACATAGTATGAGATGGTAGCAATATTGAGCATAGTGGTAGTATAATGCGCTGGTTACAAACCTTAGTACAGGAGATCGGAGGCATCGGGATTACTCGTTGTGCCCGCGGTGTTTGCAAATTTACATAGGGAGCTGGGGCAGGTCTGCGCATGCGCCGGCATCCCTCGGCCATTGCCGAGGTGTCGCGAGAGCAATTACGTCATTCGCGCATGCGTGTTGGTTCACAGTGTCGGACTTAGAAGGTCCGGAGATCGCAGCCCACTGTGCAGGCGCTGTAGGCTAGAAGAGCGCGCATATTGAGATTTGCTGCATCGTGGAGATTATTTAAGGCGTGGATAATGTTTAATATGCTACATAAACTGTATTATACTACTGGCTCAATAATACATACTATGTATAGAGGTCTACAAAAGCAACTATTAGTAATGACTCTATATTTATGTGATGGTATACTACAAACCGGATTCCAAAAAAGTTGGGACACTATACAAATCGTGAATAAAAACTGAATGCAATGATGTGGATGTGCCAACTTCGAATATTTTATTCAGAATAGAATATAAATCACGGAACAAAAGTTTAAACTGAGAAAATGTACCATTTTAAGGAAAAATATGTTGAATCAGAATTTCATGGTGTCAACAAATGCCCAAAAAGTTGGGACAAGGCCATTTTCACCACTGTGTGGCACCTCCCCTTCTTCTTACAACACTCAACAGACGTCTGGGGACCGAGGAGACCAGTTTCTCAAGTTTAGAAATAGGAATGCTCTCCCATTCTTGTCTAATACAGGCCTCTAACTGTTCAATCGTCTTGGGCCTTCTTTGTTGCACCTTCCTCTTTATGATGCGCCAAATGTTCTCTATAGGTGAAAGATCTGGACTGCAGACTGGCCATTTCAGTACCCGGATCCTTCTCCTACGCAGCCATGATGTTGTGATTGATGCAGAATGTGGTCTGGCATTATCTTGTTGAAAAATGCAGGGTCTTCCCTGAAAGAGATGACGTCTGGATGGGAGCAGATGTTGTTCTAGAACCTGAATATATTTTTCTGCATTGATAGTGCCTTTCCAGACATGCAAGCTGCCCATGCCACACGCACTCATGCAACCCCATACCATCAGAGATGCAGGCTTCTGAACTGAGCGTTGATAACAACTTGGGTTGTCCTTGTCCTCTTTGGTCCGGATGACATGGCGTCCCAGATTTCCAAAAAGAACTTCGAATCGTGACTCGTCTGACCACAGAACAGTCTTCCATTTTGCCACACTCCATTTTAAATGATCCCTGGCCCAGTGAAAACGCCTGAGCTTGTGGATCTTGCTTAGAAATGGCTTCTTCTTTGCACTGTAAAGTTTCAGCTGGCAACGGCGGATGGCACGGTGGATTGTGTTCACTGACAATGGTTTCTGGAAGTATTCCTGAGCCCATTCTGTGATTTCCTTTACAGTAGCATTCCTGTTTGTGGTGCAGCGTCGTTTAAGGGCCCGGAGATCACGGGCATCCAGTATGGTTTTACGGCCTTGACCCTTACGCACAGAGATTGTTCCAGATTCTCTGAATCTTCGGATGATGTTATGCACAGTTGATGATGATAGATGCAAAGTCTTTGCAATTTTTCGCTGGGTAACACCTTTCTGATATTGCTCCACTATCTTTCTGCGCAACATTGTGGGAATTGGTGATCCTCTACCCATCTTGGCTTCTGAGAGACACTGCCACTCTGAGAAGCTCTTTTTATACCCAATCATGTTGCCAATTGACCTAATTAGTGTTAATTGGTCTTCCAGCTCTTCATTATGCTCAAATTTACTTTTTCCAGCCTCTTATTGCTACTTGTCCAAACTTTTTGGGGATTTGTTGACACCGTGAAAATTTGATATGAAGAAAAGGTCGGCACTCCTTCTGGTATGATTTTCAATATTTTATTCGCCACTCTTGGATAGAAGTGACGCGCGTTTCGGCACGTACAAGTGCCTTTCTCAAACTCATGCAAATGGCAAATGGCAATGAAATGAATATCAACACATGTTTAAATAGCCCGCCCCTCATCACATGATAGAACTTCAGGTCATCTGATTCAGGCGTCATGTTGGCAAGGCAACCCAGGTATGTTTACAAAAATCCGAAATGCAAACATGGATGCGATCCCTCTGTATCATCAGGGATCGCAAGATCAATTACACTGTGGAAACACATAAAGAATATGAAGACAAAAATTGTCATTAATACAAATATAAACGGATGATTACTCACAAGATTAATTCATATGTATTCTCATAGGAAACTGCTGACCGCGTACTCACGATTCAACCCCTTGGGTATCAGCGTTTGTAGGCGGTGTATCCAATAGGCTTCATCGGTCAAAGTTCTTCACAATGCTAAAAATATGGCGCCGGCGGACATCGCCATATGTTCGCCTGTTTGGCTAACCGCGAAACGACTGCCGGACGAACCGCAAGGCCATCTCTTGTCAGCATTTTCAGTTGACAAGCGGATTCGCTTATCTGTCATAATGCCACCAGCAGCACTAAATACCCGCTCAGACAAAATGGTGGCGGCAGGGCAGGCCAGCACCTCCAAGGTTTAGAGCGCCAGTTCGTGCCACGTGTCCAGCTTGGACACCCAGTAGTTTTATGGCACTGAGGGATCATTAAGGACACTGACATGGTCTGCTATGTACTCCTTTATCATGTTCAAAAATGTTTCCCTCCTTGTCACAGTAGGCCGCGCATCAGGGTGAGGGTGCTGGCGGGGTGTCATGAAACTGTCCCAGGCTTTGGAGAGTATTGCCCTGCCTCTGTTGGAACTGCTGTGTGTTTCTCTTTTCTCCCCTCCTCGGTTGCCCAAGGAACTACGGACTCTGCCGCCAGCGTTGTCAGATGGAAATTTTTGGAGCAATTTTTCAACAAGGACCTTCTGGTATTGCACCGTTTTGCTTGTCCTCTCCACCTGAGGAATGAGAGATGAGAAGATCTCTTTGTAGCGGGGTCGAGAAGGGTGAACAACCAGTAATCCGTGTTGTCTAAAATGCATATAACGCGTGGGTCAGCCATGTGTGCCAGAGTACCAACAGGCAAGACTTCGCTGTCATTATTAGGAGGATGACTTTCATTCTCCTCATCCTCTTCCTCCTCTTCTGTCCACCCACACAGAACAGATGGAATTAAACTTCCATGGGTACTACCCTCTGTAGCGGAGGCAACCGTCTCCTGCTCTGCCTCCTCCTCATCATCGTCCAATTTGCGCTGAGTAGATGAACTGAGGGTGGTCTGGCTATCACCCTGTGTAATTTCTTCCCCCATTTTCACCTCTTCCACATGCAAAGCGTCGTCCTTAATTGTGAGTAGCGAGCGTTTCAGTAGACACAGAAGTGGGATAGTTAATCTGATAATAGCGATATCGCCGGTCCACATCTGTGTTGATTCCTCAAAGTGTCTTAAAACCTCACAAAGGTCAGACATCCATGCCCACTCCTCGCTTTTGAATAACGGAAAGTGGCTGGAAAGGCGACAACCATGTTGCAGCTGGTATTCCATTACTGCCCTCTGCTCCTCACAAGGCCTGGCCAACATGTGGAACATCGAGTTCCAGTGCATGCTCACGTCGCACAGCAACCAGTGAGCTGGAAATTGCAAGCGCTGCTGCAGTATTGACAAACTGGCTGAAGCTGTTGATGAATTGTGGAAATGTGCACACATGCGGCGCATATTCACCAGTAGCTCAGGCAAATTGGGGTAGGTTTTGGGAAACCGCTGAACCACTAAGTTGAAGACGTGGGCTAGGCATGGGATGTGTGTGAGCTTATCGAGCTCCAAAGCCGCCACCAAGTTACGGCCATTATCAGACACAACCATGCCTGGTTCTAGGTTTAGTGGCGAGAGCCACAGCTCAGTCTGGTCTCTTTCCCCTGCCACAGCTCTGTGGTGGTGTGCTGTTTGTCCCCTAAGCATATCAGCTTCAGCATGGCGTGTTGCTGCTTCCCCACTGCAGTGCTACACTGCTTCCAGCTGCTGACTGATGGCTGACTGGTGCTGCACGCGGATAATACGGAGGTGGAAGTGGAGGAAGAGGCAGAGGAAAAGGGGGTGTTGGAGCCACTAAAGGAGGTGCTGGCGGAAACCCTGATTGATGTAGGGCTCACAATCCTTGGTGTCGGTAGCACCTGTGCCATCCCAGGGTATGATTCACTCTCGGCCTCAACAACGTTCACCCAGTGTGCCGTCAGGGAATAGTGATGAGCGGCAGGGGCAATATTCGAATTTGCAATATTTCGCTAATATTTTGTAGAATATTTGTCATATATTCGAGAATTTGAGATTATATTCTTGACTGCGAAAATCGGCAATGTATTATTTGCGTATTGCGTGCGAAGTGGACAATTTTAGCAGCAATTTTTTTTTACACTAAGCCACCCTCTAACTCCATCTAATGCATAACTGTACTCACCCAGTCCCACTTACTTAAAAAATTCTATCATAGTGAAGGAGAAAATGAAAAATCTATAGTATACGGCTGCCTGATTATACCGAACACTACATTCCCAAATCTTATGTGTGTGTACACATTCGTAAGGTGGGGGGTATAATTACTGGGTGAGGGGCTATAGATTAGTGAAGCAAGCATGGGTAATGAATAACAGATGTTTTCAAAGAAGAACATGAAGCAAGCACGCATTATCCATATATATCCAATGGGGTTGTAGAGAGAGTTTAACCTATCCAATGAGGATAAGACAAGTATGTAAAGTTTTTAAATGGTTTAGTGTATAAGATGAGTGTGGACCTCTTCCCCTTTGAGCATTTTCCTTTGTGCAATTGAAGCTGTTAATGCTCCCGGCTAGCCGCAATAAACCTAATTCTTCCTGAAGACTGCGTTTCCTGAGTGGTTTTCCACAACAATAGGGTACATGGTTCTACCAATACTTCATCCAGGGTTAAAAGGTCTGCAGCATCTGATGAGTGTGTACTATAATGTTTTGCGGCTGCTAGAACATATACTGTGGCAGTAAGGACATACATCCTGCAGCAGCTGGACAGAGGACTACATGTCAGTGGTTGACTGTGTAGAGTGTATGTAGAGCCACTTGTAAGAGAAAATGTATGCCTTGACAGTTTTTAACACAATTCCATGGCTATGGGTTACCATTGACCCTCTTATGGTGGCAATACTACTCATAGTAATGTTTACTGTGGAAAATTCTAGTAATGTGATATCTATATGATAAACTGCTTAATGTAAATGTGAAGCCCTTTAATTTGTCATGTGTGATATGTCATGTAATCTGCCTTTTAGCCACTGCGAGACAACAGTTATCAGTTATCAAACTGGTGTAAAGTAGAACTGGCTTAGTTGTCTATAGCAACCAATCAGATTCCTCCTGTCATTTTCCAAAGGAGCTGTCCAAAAGGAAACATAATCTGATTGGTTGCTTTGGGCAAATAAGCCAGTTCTACTTTACACCAGTTTGATAGATGACCCCCTTTGAGTATTCTTAACATAAATAAGATTTATAAGATATATATTGTGAATGGTGATGTCAAAGGTTTGCCTGTTTAATGGGATAGAAATAAGCAATTTTTATCACTGCTATTAAGAAAGTAATTCCTGACTTCATTCTCATGGATATGTGTGAACATTTAGTAAAAACAATAAAAATTGTTAATATAAAAAATTAAAAAAATTAAAAAAAGAAAGTAATTCCAGGGCAGAATTGTCAACACTCAGAAGGTTGGGTGCAATGACCGAGAAGAAAATAAGCCTGTTACCTCTACAGAGCCTGTTTGTAGCTGTTATCCAGTTGTCTCTTGTGAGATCCGTGTACCAGTCTATAAGAGTCTGTGCTCCTGAAGCCAGGCAAAGAGATAGGAGAGGGTGTATGAGGCAGTACAAGGCTGATAAATTCACCTGTTCTGGACCAGAAAGGCAGAAGGAGGCTTGGGGGCCAATCAGTGAGATCTGAACTCTGTGAGGCTGCTCAGTTGTGTCAGTTATTGATGTTTGAACCTGGTTCTTGTGTGGGCTAGATTACTTTGCATTTTGTGACCATCGTTGTTTGCTACTGTGTTTGACCTTAGACTGTTTATCCTGCCTTTGCATAGCTGAACCTTTGATCCTGATTGAGATAGTTTCAGTTATTGCTGTTGGATAGTGTTTTGGCTTTGATGTTTAACTACTCTGCTTGCCCCTGGCTCGTACAACTACTTGATCTATTGCTCCACCTGGCACTAGCTACCTGGTGAATGCAGAATAGATGCCACACCACCAGCCGGAACTGCTCAAGGTTAAGTAGTTAGGTTAATGAGAGTGATCACCATTATCGGAGCAGTCATTTTATTGTAGGCAAAGCCTTCCTAGTTAGGGTTCATGCAGGGCAAGTTTGCAAGCTCGTGCTGAATCAGGTAGCTTACAACATTTCAGATGACCCACTAACCCAGGAGGTCAAATTCAATATTCCAATAGTCTGCTGACTATGATTCCTGTTTCTGGTCTTATAATTAAAATATAACCTTTATTTTGCTTTTATTAAACACTATATTCCACAAAAAAAACACACTTGTTAAAATATATATGGAGGGCTGGGACCTGGGGGCACATTGTCTGTATTATTCTGGATAGTCAGGAGGACACTCTCACAGAAATTCACATGCAGGCTAATTGTGTCTGACCTGTGTGATTACACTTTAGTGCCTGTAGGTGTCATCGACACCAGGCATTTGATCATCAACGCCGCACTTTATTAATGAATATTGCGTTCTAGGCTCTGCCTTGGTTGTATTGTCCCTCACTGACAATTTCTCAATAGCTATACTACTTGTATGCTTCTAATCTGGCCCTCAGGAAGGTTCGGCGTCTGCAGATCACCTTTCCCTATTCCATTCTTAGCCCTACCAAACGCGGCGTCTTCAGGGGAATGGAGCTACTATCAACCTTGTAATCAATCAGGTAGCTAGCAGCAGGTCTAATAGTGCATGTGCAGTTTGCTGGACAGGTTATCTTATCTTATCTGGCCCATTCTGTTACCCCGCCAATCTTGTTGCTTCATGCTAGTTCAATACAATAGCTGTTTTCAGGTTACAACTGTATCTACCTGTTCCTGAAGTGGAACAAATGTCTTGGAATTCTTGTGATTAACCAAATATTTAAAAAAGAGATTTTTTTAAAAAGAAAGATAATTTGCATAACTTTAGGTTTCTGGGAAAGATATTCAAATTACATTAATCCTATCTGATGTATTACACATGGGTCTATTTTCTATCTCTCTCATTTTGTGAATCAATTGTCTGATCTCTAATTACAAGCCAAAAAGATCCTGAATAAGGGCTGACTCCCTTACACATATATCTATCTTAATAGTCAGCTTGTGACATCAGAATGTAATTTTAATAAAAATATTACTAACCGTGATTCCAATTGAATATTGTATTAAGGTGTATTTCAAATATTCGTATACATATGTTACATATATATTAATATCTGTCAAAATATTCAGTATTTTACACTATACATGTTTTTATTTATTGGTGTTACATTGGTGGTTCATACAGATCTCCATATCCCTCTCCCTGGTGAATATAGTTGCTGGAACATTTAGGCTAGTTTCACACTAGCGGCACGGACCTCTGGCAGGCTGTTCCGGCGGGTGAACAGCCTGTCGGATCCATCCTGCCGCTAATGAACGCGTGCCCCCGGACTACTGCTCCGGCCCCTTGACTATAATGGGGGCAGGGCAGAGCTCCGACGGCAGCATGGTAGCGCACGCCGAGAGGCCGCCGTAATAAAAGTACGACATGTGTGAAAGTTCTCTCCTGTCTATCTGCTCTGGTTTTCTGGTGATTTGGCATCTATGTGCTTCTTCCTGCTTGAAGCAGCTGCCAGGTACTGCTTCTCTAGTCAATCCATGCAGGCTGAGGCCTACCTTTGCATCTATCTGCCCATATGACGCAAGCATACTCTCTCTCTTTTGGACTCCTAAAGGGCCAGTATGTGCACACCTAACTCTTCCAGAAACTGTTTGGCAATCACATAGTATTTACAGCCCCTTTCCCTATTGGGGCATGCCTGAGCAACAGGTTCTAATGGTCTAGTTTCCTGCAAAGGTATTGCTTGTCTTGTTCACTCTCATATGTACCAACTTCTGCTTGACCTGACCTAAACTCCATTGTGACCCTGAGCTGGCTGCCCTGACTTCGAACTGACTTTGGATTGCACAAATGCTGCCTGTCCTGACCTTGGCTTGTCCCTGATTACACTTTTGCCTGATCCCAGCAGTCTACTAAAGTGAGTACTCCAAGAGTGGTTCTTCTAAAAAGGAGTCCAGATTCCTGTATAGGGGTTAGAGGGGGAGATGAAGGGGGCACTTAGATAGCATTCTTAGGAGAACCCAGTCAAATCTGTTCAGTAGACCCAGCAAATCCACTTCCACTTCCTTAACACTTGGCCTAATTACTGAGCTTTACATTTTTATTCAGGAGAAGAAACATTTATGAAGATTTAATGATTTACATTTAGAATATCTGCAGGAGGTTTTGATTAATTCTAAAATAAAATAAAAAATTGCCCCCATCATCAAGAGATTATACTAATACTTTCTAATAGGAACTGCAAATGAAAGAAGTGATTGGAACTCTACTGAGTTCACTGTTACCTTCTTATGATTTACATATCTGCATGAGAACTACCACTAAGCTCTTATTATGGCTAAATGAAGATAAACTGCAGATGGCATAGTCCAAGCTTAGACTGAGGAAGTTTATGGCGTTAATGAAACGTGGCAGAAAAGATAAGAAACAACTAAAATTAAATCTGTTTTGCTCTTTGTTAATATATAGCATTCTGTATCAAGTGAGGCCTTGCCTAGTTACCTTCTGCACTTTTGGTATATAATATATTAGTAGAATTAAACCTACATTAATTTGAATTGAACACCATGAACATTAACAAGGCTAGATTGTCATACTCTTTATTGTTCCATTTCTGAAATAAATAGAAACATACATTATTGTTAAAAATAAAGTACATACAAATTGACAATATAAAGGTGTACAGTGTTAGATGCAATAAAATAAGTGTCACAAACTCACCTGTCTAAACTCCAGCAGTGCGATCCCTGGCTTTGGTGCGGCCATGCAGGGAGAGACGCTCTGCTAAGCCACGTCCCCTGGTGACGCGAGAGAATCCTTAGCAACAGGATGCAATGCTCTGTTTCTCCCTACACTGGGCGTTTGCTGGAGGAGATTAGAAGTGGGCTGATTGCTCAGCTGCTCTAGGTGTTTCTAACTAATGGAGCGTCGAGTCATGACCTATCAGGTTTTGATCTTGGAATTTGCTGCTCTATTTAAACCCCTTCCTCACCATACACCAGTGCTAGTGATAGTCTCTGACTCACTATCTGTGTTAATGGTTCCTGTGCTTATTGGATTGCTCATTCCTATGACCCCAGCTTGTCTTCTAACCACAATGTCTCTAGTTCGGTACTGCGTTGCCCATCTGGTTCTGATCTCGGCTTGTCTTCTGACCACTCTCTGTCTCTCATTTGGTGCTGCATAGTCTGTCTGATTCTGACCCATTTACGTATGACCTTGTTTTTGTGTTGTTTTTTCTCTTGGTGTTTGTTTGTCTCTGCATTTAAGAAACATCAGGGCTGTTGAGCAGTTGCGGTCTTGCTACCTAGTAGTGTTAATCGCGAATATTCTAATCGCTAATTTTATCGCGAATATCGGCACTTCGAGAATTAGCGAAAATCTAGAATATAGTGCTATATATTGGTAATCGTGATTATTCTATATATATTTTTTTTTCATCAGTAACCTCACTTCTTGCTTGTTGGCCAATAAGAAAGCTGCAATATCTTTGTCAGAGCTTAGAAACATCTATAGCAACCCATAGAAAAGTTGCCTACCCCTTACTATATAAGAAACTCCCAAGCAGCTATTTTCTGCAGTTTTTTGCAGCTCTGAGAGAGAGAGAGAGACAGCAGTGACATTGCTGTCCTCTGTGCTTTTATCTGGATCCTATTCCTTATCCAATTACATTAGATAGAGATACGTAGTTAGCTCATATATATAATACAGATAGTTAGTGGGAGATAGTCAGTGTAGGCTAGATAGTGATATAGTGTAGCTGAGATTCCAGGTTCCAGTGCAGGGTGTTAGGTAGTGTGATAGGAATTGCTGTGTACACATATGTGTTACATACATGCTACAGACATAGTGCTCTGATGTCACAACAATACTAGTGCACAAAAGTAATATCTACTCAGACCTGATAAAATGTGAAGTTGCACGTATTGCGCAAAAAAAATGCGCATCATTAATGCCAATTTGCGCAATCATGAAAATAATGGGTGGAGATCGTGAATTCTAGAATTCGCAAATTTATTATGTGAAAAATGTGAGAAATATTGCAAAAATGAATATTGCCTATGCCGCTCATCACTACTACCTAGGGCTTTGTAAAGGGAGAATATTAATTACCAATATTTATGCAAATATCAATAATTAATATTCATAAATAGGAGGAGTCGTCTAGTGATGACTCCGCCTATTTATACCTTTATAAATTAATAACACTTTCACCTTGCCTTACGCTAATCACTAAGCTAGCTGCAAGCGCCTAACTGAGCTAGCTATCGCTAATAACAGCACGTTACACAGTAGGTATAATACAAATAATACAAGATATTTATTATCAACCTACAGTACACAATACACACATAAATACAGCACTAAACACACTATTCAATCCAAGTTCCACCCACAAACTAACTATACAGTACACACACACACATATATTAGCAGCCCACCCAACCTGGATTAAAAACTATCCCTACAGGGAACGGTGGCACTGCAGGGGTGAATGCAGGCCACAGACACAGGGTTGTAAGGGTAAATACAGGCAGGGGTACAGGTTCAGGGAATACATGGTTAATACAGCCCAGTAATGCAAAGGTTAAAGCAGGGCTGTAAACCACACAATCACTGCAATGTAGGGAATCACAGTGCAGGGGATGATGGACATAAAGGGGTAAACCCAGGGTTACCTGGGTCAGGGGTATTGGGGCTATTGCAGGGGACCAGGATATTACAGGTCAGCAAGGGTATGCTGGGGCTGCACACAAGGAATGCAGGAGTTAAGGATATTGGCAGAGGCAGACAGGGCTGAGGTTAATGCTGCAAGAGGTCAACAGCAGGGGTAGCTGCAGGAGTTCAGCAGCCGGGGTTAGGGGATGGTTGGTGGCAGGGGTAATGCAGCAGGGATATACTTAGCCCTTCCAGGGTTACTAGGCCTTCTCCAGGGGCACGTCATGGAGCTGCTCTCTCCCATGTGTCTCTGTTTGTAGTCCAGTTCCAAGAGCCCCCTGTTCCTGGCTTGAGGCTCATATATCAGCCTCAGAAACAGCTCACCTCCCCCCTCCTCAGGGATGTGACATCGTAGTGTGACTGTGACGTATGCCTGCACTCAGGACGGCTAGCAGCACCACACGCTCAGCCATGTCACAAACACAAGGTGGGGGAGAGCATAGTAACTAGGCTGATAAGCTGGTGAATCTCAACAAAAGGCCTCAGATCTATTGATCCCTTAGCCTTTGAAGTCACCAGCCACCTGGAGGCAAAAAATTGGCCGCATTTAAGTATATACACTCACCTAAAGAATTATTAGGAACACCTGTTCTATTTCTCATTAATGCGATTAACTAGTCAACCAATCACATGGCAGTTGCTTCAATGCATGTAGGGTTGTGGTCCTGGTCAAGACAATCTCCTGAACTCCAAACTGAATGTCAGAATGGGAAAGAAAGGTGATTTAAGCAATTTTGAGGGTTTACAAAGAATGGTGTGAAAAGGGAAAAACATCCAGTATGCGGCAGTCCTGTGGGCGAAAATGCCTTGTTGACGCTAGAGGTCAGAGGAGAATGGGCTGACTGATTCAAGCTGATAGAAGAGCAACGTTGACTGAAATAACCACTCGTTACATCCGAGGTATGCAGCAAAGCATTTGTGAAGCCACAACACGCACAACCTTGAGGCGGATGGGCTACAACAGCAGAAGACCCCACCTGGTACCACTCATCTCCACTACAAATAGGAAAAAAAGAATTTGCACGAGCTCACCAAAATTAGACTGTTGAAGACTGGAAAAATGGTTTCTTGAACATGACAATGAGTTCACTGTACTAAAATGGCCCCCACAGTCACCAGATCTCAACCCAATAGAGCATCTTTGGGATGTTGTGGAACGGGAGCTTCGTGCCCTGGATGTGCATCTCTCAAATCTCCATCAACTGCAAGATGCTATCCTATCAATATGGGCCAACATTTCTAAAGAATGCTATCAGCACCTTGTTGAATCAATGCCACGTAGAATTAAGGCAGTTCTGAAGGCAAAAGGTGGTCCAACACCGTATTAGTATGGTGTTCCTAATAATTCTTTAGGTGAGTGTATATGTATATAGATACTTGGGGCGCATCTATATACACATATATACTCATTATAAACCTGGGGGATACATGGGCAGTTATAGCCCCATATATATATATATATATATATATATACACACACATATATATATATATACCTGGGGGAGAGCCATGGCAGATACACATATACCGATGTATGCACTGCATATTCACATCCTCATACAGTCCTGATCAAAAGTTTAAGACCACTTGAAAAATGGCAAAAAAATCATATTTAGCATGGCTGGATCTTAACAAGGTTCGAAGTCGAGCTTCAACATGCAACAAGAAGAAATGGGAGTGAGACAAAACATTTTTTGAGCATTCAATTTAATGAAAACAACGAATAAACTGAAACAGGCTGTTTTTCAGCTGATCAAAATTTTTGGACCACATGCCTTTAAAAGGCCAGATCTGCGCAAAGATGTGGATTCATTGTCATTTTCTGTCAGGTAGTCACACGTTGTGATGGCAAAACGCAAAGAAAACTTTCCCTTTTTTAACGTGGTTGGGTTGTTGAATTGCATAAGCAGGGTCTCTCACAGCGCGCCATCGCTGCTGAGGTGGGACGCGGTCATTTGGAATTTCTTAAATGATCCTGATGTTTATGGAACAAAAAAGTCAAGTGGAAGACCCCAAAAAATGTCATCAGCACTGAGCCGGAGGATCCAATTGGCTGTCCGTCAAGACACTGGACGATCCTCGACCCAAATTAAGGCCCTTACTGGTGCTGACTGCAGCCCCATAACCATCAGACGGCATCTGAGACTGAAGGGCTTCAAAAACGAAAAACGTCTTCAAAGACCTCGTCTCCTTGGACACCACAGAACTGCTCCTTTGGACTTTGCAAGAGAGCATCAAATATGGGACATTCAAAGGTAAAAGAAAGTTTTATTCTCTGATGAGAATTTTTTTTACCTTGATGGTTCTCTCTTCCAGGAGAATAACATCACTCTTTTGGCCCATCCTGCGTGTTCCCCTGATCTAAATCCAATTGAGAACCTTTGGGGATGGATGGCAAGGGAAGTTTACAAAAATGGACAACAGTTCCAGACAGTAGATGGCCTTCATGCGGCCGTCTTCACCACTTAGAGAAATGTTCACATTTACCTCATGAAAACGCTTGCATCAAGCATACCGAAACAAATTTTTGAAGTGATAAACAATAACGGCAGAGCTACTCATTACTGAGTTCATGTTTGGATTTCTGTTTTGGGGGGGTTTAGTTTTTTTTGGGAGGTGTGGTCCTAAACTTTTGATCAGCTAAAAAACAGCCTGTTTCAGTTTATTCGTTGTTTTCATTAAATTAAATGCTAAAAAAATGTTTTGTCTCACTCTCATTTCTTCTTGTTGCATGTTGAAGCTCTACTTGGAGCCTTGTTAAGATCCAGCCATGCTAAATATGATTTTTTGCTATTTTTCAAGTGGTCTTAAACTTTTACAGGACTGTATATATATCTACATAAGAGGGAATATATACACGGCCATACAGGGAATATATATCCCTATTGGCCATATAAGGGAGCCCATATACATACATACCTACACATATCACTGAAGGGGCAGATACATACGCCCACCTGACTTCCCTTTACAGGCTTGTACCGCAAGTAGGTAGGGAAAGCAGGCTAGGTGAGAATCTGCAGCTACACCTTCCTCCTCCCTTTCTTTTACTGTTTTACATTTAATAGGTTTTTTGGATCCTGAGGATATTTTTCAACATTTATAGAAAGCCTGCACACAGCAAATATGAGGACTATATAACCTTATTCTAATAAAATATATTATATGGTTTCTTATATTTATATGTACTACTGGTTTATTGAAAAATGATAACATTTTAACATGCACGCATCTATTTTACTAACTATGTTATCATTTTGCTGAGACAATAATTGAATGGAACTATCTTAATTTTTTTTTACCATGCATTCATTACGTATATTATTTAATATCAAATGCCCCAAAATGCCCGTAATGTGTAGTAGAGAGAATAAATTGTTAGTTGCCTTGAGCCAAAGACTTCTTTTTATATACGCTACTGGCTATGCCAATGCAATAAAGCATAATGTTAGATAGGGAGGGTTGAGAGTTTTGTAAATACATCTAAGTGAACATATCCTCAGGCAAATAGGATTCCTGTGGTATCATGCTCCACAGTGTCCTTCACAGAACTCCACCGATGCTCATAATAGCTGATATGACTGACATCACCTGAGTTCAAAATATCATAATAAATAGCTATTAACTCTGGAAACGGAATAAATGTAACTCTGGCTGATTGACAAACACAGTTGGCATAAGGAAACTAGATATCCATCTGGCTAGAATAAACAGGAGGATAAAATATATAAGATAATGTATATCTGGGATTTTTTGAGACATCAGTCTTTGAAATAATAAAAAATAAAAAAATTAAAAATAGAGTAGAAAATAGTAAATATTTCATTGCCATAAGTGTAACTTGTAAATAATAGAAAGTTATTTCCATCCAACCTTCAATACACTCACAAGTTAATATTCCTATAAACTAGATGTTACAAAGTGGATGTGGATCACTTGAACAGATTTGGCTTTGGGCTACTCTGTACAGAGATCTGGAATCTACTGGGGAAGTAGCAGGCCACTAGCTATTAAAGTAGTCTCTGTTCAAGTAACTTCTGACCCACGAGGGTCAAGAAACATTGGTGTAGAGCAGGGATGCTCAACCTGCGGCCCTCCAGCTGTTGTAAAACTACAACTCCCATCATGCCCTGCTGTAGGCTGATAGCTGTAGGCTGTCCAGGCATGCTGTAGTTGTAGTTTTATGACAGCTGGAGGGTTGCAGGTTGGGGATACCTGGTGTAGAGCATTAAAGAATAAGGCAAAACTGTAGTCAGTGGTAGGCCGAGGTCAGGGCAGGGAGACTTCCTCATACTCAAACTGGCAGGAGTTAGGGAAAGTCCTAGGGATTACTAGGAGGTCACCATCCCTCTTCCTTAGCTTTTGAGGCCTAGATTGTTGTCTATTCGTTGTAGTAATAGACCTCCTAATAATCCTTAGGCTTTTCCCTAACTCCTGCCAGTATATGCAGATCCTGATGGTTGAAATACTCATACCCCGGATACCTGAAGCCCTGCTAAAACTGACGAGCCCTAGGATAGGTAGAGGGGATGAGACAGCTGTTTCCTTCCAGAATGAAGGAACCTGCATCTCACTGAGGCCTAGAAATAACACACACCAGATAATAAGAAACAGCGAAGGCAACAAGTACTTACAGATGTAGCAGGGGGAACACACACACTCTTTTTTTTTTTTTTTTTTATATTGACAATTTTTATTGTTTTTCATATTCAAAAGAACAAGTATTGTCAGATACATAATGTATAAACTGTTATACAACAAATACCTGAGGATAGCAGACTCAAGTACAAAAAAGCCATTGAAAGCGCAATATAAGGCCTGCAAGGTCTCCAAATAGACAGGTGTCTATATAAGGTGAACATAAACACTCAACTAAGTAAACATTATGACAGGTATACTGAAGCAGGAATGTTATGGCATGGAATGGAGCGCAACTAGTATAGATAAGTCCTAGGCTCCGAGGGCTGATCAGTGAATATTAAGGAGATGGGGTCAAGTAAAGTTTCTGAAAGTTTTCCAGGGTGACCAGATTTGAAGGAAAGTGGATCTGGAGCGCAACTCCCAATGCGAGAGCTCCTCCAATCTATAAATCTGGTCAACTCTGTTGATCCATTGCTCAGTACTAGGTACCACGGGGGATAGCCAGTGAGTCGGGAGGATTAGCCTGGCTGCTGCTAATAAGAGGGAGAAGAGTATGGACTTAAAGGGGGGTACTCCACCCATATCTAATGATAACAAAACTAGATCAGGGGAGCAAGGGAGAGAGGTCTGACAAATCTGGTTACACATGTTAATTATGCTGCGCCACCAGGGATTGATTAGTTCGCAGGACCACCAGATGTGTAAGAATGAGCCTTTGGCCTTATTACACCTCCAGCGGGTATCCGGAACATTGGGGTAATATAAACACGTCTTATCTGGGGTCCTGTACCACCTCATAAGGACCTTGTAGCTATTTTCTTGAATACGTACACACCTACAGATTTTATGAGGGGATATCAGCATTTTAGCTGTCTCAAGAGGTGTCAGTGTTCGTTGGAGTTCTTTTTCCCATATAGCTACTATTGCAGGTTTGAGAGTTGAAGAGGGGGCTATAAGTTGTTTGTATATTTTGGAAATGGTTTTATGGGGATATTTCTTGCTACTTAGCATTTCCTCAAACCAGTTATTGACATTAGTAGGGGAAGTCTTCTTTATGAGAAGGAGCGATTCGGCTTTTATGAATCGCAGGAGGATAGGATTGAGAGTCTGAGTGTCAAGAATTTTGCAGATTTCGATGTCTGAGAGTAAACACCTATCCTGATCTAGAATCTGCAAAATGCCGGTCTCAGAGGACCTCAAAGCGATGGGACAACTATCTCTCAATTCTCTGGGGGCCAAGTTGATTACATCTTTTATACGCAGGAGAGATGAAGGTAGTGACAGAGCCCCTGAACTGGATGAGAACCACCTCCAGACCTTTAAAGTATTTCGAATGAAGGGGTTGGGGATCGAGCTTGGTACAGGAGGTGGTCTGTCAGCCAGCAAAAGGGCTCTGGTGGAAGAGGGTAAAAAGGCATTTTCAATTACAAGCCAAGTTTTATGGGATGGGTTCCTAATCCAGTCCACAATTCTAGAGAGTTGTATGGCCTTCAAATACGTCTCCGGGTCAGGGAGCCCAATTCCCCCTTTAGCTTTAGGTCTAATCAGGGTGCTAAATGAAATCCGAGGATGTTTGCCCTGCCAGATAAATTTGCGTATTAGCTTATTCAGGGAAATGAAGTAGGATTTGGGGATTTCAATAGGGAGTACCTGCATCAAGTAAGTGAGTCTGGGAAGAATTAGAGACATAAGTATGTTTTTTCTCCCAAACTAGGAAAGGTATGGGAAATCCAATGAGTCCAATTGGGACTGTATGGCTGCTAGGAGGGGTTTATAATTTAGTCTAAATAAGTCTGGTAGATGAGGGGAGATCTTAATCCCTAGGTATGTTAATTGTTGGGTTTGCCAATTAAAAGGTGAGTTTGTTTGGAGGGAAGCGAGACTTGTGGAAGAGAGACCAACATGAAGGATTTGGGACTTTGAAGGGTTAACTTTGAAATTGGATAGGGAACCGAATAAATTAAGTTTTGATACTATTTTGGGCATGGATTTAAGGGGGTTGGTAGTCAGGATCAGCAGATCATCAGCAAAAGCTGCCAGTTTAATTTACTGACCCTCGACCACCAAACCACTAATTTCTCTGTCTTGTCTAAGAGACTGCAACAGTGACTCCATCACCAAAACAAATATAAGAGGTGACAGCGGGCAGCCCTGCCTCGTACCATTCCTTATTGGGAAATGGGAGGCCATTGACCGACACAGATGCTGAAGAATGTGTATACATAGAAAACATTGCGTTGGTGAACTGTTCAGGGAGCTGAAATTTAAAGAGGACTTGTCTGATAAATGACCAGTCCACTCTGTCGAATGCTTTTTCAGCATCCGTGCCAATCATGACTAGGTGTAATGACCGACGTCACGCACAGGGAGGAAAACAGGGAAAGCCCTGCCCAAGGGAGAGGGACAGGTGGTGACCCCTAACTCACCTTGCGGCTGGCACCTGACTGCCCTGACGTCCCTAGACGGGTTCCTCACCCGTGCGGCGATCACGTGCCTAAACCCTGGCTTTCCCTGAAATGAGCCCTAGATAGTGAACTGGCCGGTGGGATCGCTAGTCCGCACCACTGCACTAAGAGGGAAACACCAGGGAGAGGACAGTCAAATACAGACAAACACATACACCCAGGTGGGCGACCACAGCAGTCCACAAAGGTCCAACAGGGATCCGGAGGGTAGCGTTCTGAATCAACAATCAGAGAACACAGCAACACAGCTCCAGTGGGTCAGAATAGATGTCCAGGCAGGAAGCTCTATCTCTGGCAACCAGAGAAGTGTGAGAGAGGAATATAAGGAGGTTTGGGAGTGCTGGACAAGGAACAGCTGAGGGGAAGGAGCTACGGATCCCTGAGTGAGCCAAAAGGGTTTGCAAAGCAAACCCAGAAAGCTACCATAAGGAAAACAGCCCTATCTTAAATAGAGCGTGCAGCCAACCGCTGTGACTTCCTGACCCCGGGTATAACGGAGTCAGGCGTGGTTCTCGATACCCTCGTGACACTAGGGGGATGGCTTTATGAGATGCGTAGTATAGAGCATCTAATATCTTAGTCGTATTGTCCTTCCCCTCACGACCCTTAACAAAACCCACTTGATCTGGGTGGACCAAGTCGGGAAGCAAGTTTTGCAATCTTGTGGCCAACATTTTTGCTAAAAGCTTAAGGTCCACATTGAGCAACGATATGGGTCGGTAGTTGGAGCATGATGAAAGGTCTTTTCCCTCTTTAGGAATAATAGTGATCGTGGCTTTCGTCATATCCGAAGAAAGCGCACAACCAGTTAATGCAAGATTACAAATAGGGAGCATAAATGGTAGTAATAATTCCCCAAAGGCCGAGTTATAGGAAGGCCGTCAGGACCAGGGCTTTTCCCTTTAGGGGTTGACTTAATGGCAGTAGTTAATTCTAATGAGGTAAATGGTTTGGACAAGGATTCCTGTTGTGATGAAGTTAGGGACGGAAGGCTGAGGGTATCTAAAAAAGACTTGATGTTGGCCTCTCTTCCCAAGAGAGGATTTGGAAGATCAGAGGGTGGAAGATTGTATAGGGATTCGTAAAACAGTCTAAACTGTTCCGCAACCTCCTCTGCTTTGAAAAGATGAGTGCCTTGTGGAGATTTGATGCTTTGGACATATCTGGAATCCCTTCTCTGTTTTATCCTACGCATCATATATTTCGAGGCTTTGTTGCCACGAGCGAAGGTTTTTTGTTGTGCAGATAGAAAAAACTTGGCCGAACGTTCGTTCAAAAAGTTTTTCAGTTGGGTTCTGAGGGAAGAGAGTTCCAATAATTGGTGGGCGACTAAGGACTGTTTATGGGCCTTTTCTACCACATGAATTTTAGCTAATAATGTAGTTAGTTTCTTTTCTGATTCTCTCTCTAGGAAAGAACAGAGACCTATCAGTCTGCCCCTAATGTAAGGTTTATGAGCATCCCAGAGGGTCTGGGGGGATATTTCAGGGGTATTGTTGATTAAGAAGTATTCCTCCAGGAAGGAAGCTATTTGTGCTTTATGTTTGGCATTGCCCAACAGGGACTCATTAAACCTCCACATTGAGTGTCTGTTAGATTTGTGTTCTGGGCGTGCTGTACAGTATACGGGGGAGTGATCTGATAGGGTAATGTCTCCTATATGGGAGGATGAACAGAATTGTATCTTTTCCTTTGGTAGTAGAATATAATCTATCCTACTATAAGAGGTATTAGCTGAGGAAAAGAAGGAGTAGTCTAATGTCTCAGGATTTAGGCATCGCCATATGTCTACCATACCCAGGTTATAGAGCTTGGTATGGAACCATTTAAGGGATCTCATTGATGTAGGGGATTTCTTGGATGAAGTGTCAATAAGTGGGTTGAAAGCCAAGTTAAAGTCTCCTGCTATTATCAGGAAACCCTCTCTATGGATTTCAACTAGGGAGAAGATGTTAATAAGCCAATTAACTTGGTCTGTGTTGGGGGCACAAACATTTACAAATGTATATAGGGATTGTCCTATTTGGCCCTTGAGAATGAGGTATCTACCTTCTGGATCCTGTGTGTGGGATATATATTGGAAGGGAAGGCTCTTGTGAAAACCTATACTAACTCCTCTCGAGGCGGCGCCCCCCGCTCCACAATGATACCAGCTGGGAAATTTAGAGTGGGAGAGATTAGGGTATTTATCATGCTTGAAGTGGGTTTCTTGGAGGAAAACCACCGAGCATTTCTCGTTGTTTAATGTGGAAAGAATCTGGCATCTTTTGGAGGGGGATCTCAATCCCTTAACATTATAGGTTAGCAATTTAAGATCAGACGTAGTATGTTATGTGGAAGGGTGTATCAGAGTCTCTAAATACTGTAATGAAAAAGGACTGAACAGCCAGCACAAGGAGGAAAAAAGGGGCACCACCTCTAGAAGAGCACTCCACAGACCATTTCTCCAGGCCATTCCAGGACTTCTGGAAAAGTACATATAAAGATTGTGAATACCTGTCAAAACAATAAAAACAAGACAAATAAAACATAACAAAAGACGATAACAATGAGTAAGTACGTAGTCTCAGTGTATGGAGGGACTTGGTACTTATAGTACCCTGAGTGGGTGACATAAGAGGAGGGGAAAGGTAAGAATACCCAGAAATAGCATTTCCCTCTAAAGAATGAATAATACTGGAAGAAGTTAGTACTAGTCGTAGGCCCTGGGAATTGTATTAGGACAGCGGTCATTTGTTTTGTTTTTTTTAAATATATAGAAGCAGAAATTAGAGGAGAAGGGGAGAGGCAAGATAAATCTATTTAACATAGTAGTAACTGCAAAGAAGATCAGCATAATCAATTCTGTGAGTCCCCAGTAACAGGAGAGAAGGAAGAAAGTAGACTATTTGTCCACTAGAGCTAAACGCTTAGGGGTAGTTGAAAAGTTCCCCCTCCTAGACCTTTGGGGTTTTGGGGTATGTGGTGGTTCCCAGGGGATCACTGAAGGTAGGTCAGGTAAATTGGTCATGTTCTGAATGACGTCCCAGTTTTCAATGGGTAGTGGCGAAATCTGGAGGAGGTCGTATGCTTTATCCAGGTCGCAGAAAGCAGCAATATGGAGATAGCGGCCATCATGAAGGAAGGAGAGACCAAACGGAAAAGTCCATCTGTAGATGATCCTGTGCTGGCGCAGGAAATCTGTGAGTGGTTTCAAAGCCTTTCTTTTCCTGGTCCTCCATGGCGGTGTATAAAGAGTTAATGTGACTCTGGGCTAGGGATAGGCTGCTAGACACCTCTTTCTGGTGTTGGAGTATTGCGGCCTGGGTGTCTTCTAACACCTCTACTCTCCTGCCTATGTGGCGTACATCCTCCTTTATGGAGGAGAGATCCAGGCTAAGGGGACCCAGAGCGTCAGCCAGGGCTTCTTTGAGGAAAGCCCTGGAGATAGGAAGGCAGTCCACATCACTTGAGTCTTCCCCTACCTTGTCGGAGCATACCGCTGCAGCTTGTTTGTGGCTGGAGCGAGGTGTTCCGGGCGCCATCTTGGATTCTCTGTTCACTGCCGCCACCGCCGCCTTTTTTATGAATTTCTCCATTTCGCCGGTCTGATTCAGGGATCTGTTGTGACCTGTCAGGTCAGCAGGCTTTTGGCCACCAATTTTGACCATTATGCAATCCAGTTCGCTAGTGAAAAGGAGCTGTAAGGGATAAGCTAGCAGGAGAGCTGCGCTTCACACAACCATCCGGCTCTGGTGCAGGCTCCGCCCCCTACACACACACTCTTAACTCAAATTTCTTAACTCATTGCGTTATCTTGAAACAAAAGCCATTGAAAAGCAATTGCTTAACACATTTAGTTGCATGTAGTTCAGATAACATGTCTCATAAAGCATGTGTGTTAACCCTGCTAAATCCGTAGCTTAGAGATGTATGGAGAAGCAGGAGATCCAAGACAAACCAGCACTAGCAACTCCAAGCAGAAACTATCAACAGTGCAGCAGTGTGAGGCAGATCTAAATAGAGCCTCATCACTGATAATGAGCGGCACCTGAGGAGAGGTGAGATCCTGCCAAACAACAACATACATAGAGGAAAACAGAGAGACCTGTCAGATAGTCTCACGTGCAGCCAGTCTATCAGATCTTCTCACCTCTCTCACAGGAGGGTCCATGACAATAACTCCTTTAAATGTGGTAATTTGGAGCATCTAATTTTAGACCTATTTAAAAATTAACTAAAATTAAAATCTACTGCACATACTTGTGCACAATGTCAATGATTTCTTAGTTGTAAAAATTTCCGCTATTATTTCTTTTTTTTAGGAAATTTAGTGACAGTTATAATACATAGGACTATGACACACACTTCTAATTACTAAAGATTAAAAAGATTTGTTTATGATTTAAAAATTGTTTTCAAATGAATATAATTTGCAGCCTTGGCTTCCAAGAAATCATTGTAATTAACATCAGGGAATAAAATGGTTTATAAATAGGTCACATTGAGAAATAACTGTATAGGCTAGCTTAGAAAAATGGGAGCATCAGACTGTTTGTGCCAAGGGCTGATTTGTTAATGCACCAGTGCTTTTAGTTTCTACTCTTCTTGGAAATCAAATAATAAAAAAATGTATACAAAAATGTTGTTGGATGCACATTTTGATAGCTTATTTACAAAATGTCTTTTGGTATTATTTATAACATCAAACTTCAGTCCTAAGGATACTGACTGGTGGCATATCTTGCAATACAGGCAGACCATGCGATTGCTATGGGGTATGGGGGAGGGAGGGTTCTGCAAGGAACATGTTCTTTTTTTCCCTTGTGTGATTTCCATGCAGGCACCACTAGGAAGCTCAATGCAAATAGATTGTTACAGCTTCTATGGTAGTTGTATTAATTCCTATACACTGAGCTCCCCCTAGTGGTGGCTGCAGCCAGTCAGCTAGCTTTGTAATAGACAGGGCCGGACTGGGACAAAAAATAGGCCCGGGCATTTTTGACTGAGCAGCCCAATCACATGACCTCCAACAGGCCCCACCCCCTTGCAGTCTAGGGGCGGAGCCAAACCCAGAAGCACAATTGAGGGGCAGGGCCAGCCACCAGTAAGATAGGAAGGCTTCAGCCAACACACAAGCTTTGCAACAACCAACATACAGATCTTGCAACAATATAGGAAGCTACAGAAAAGTCTTATAATATCCTCAGTGGATCTCAACCTCCCCATCCTCCACACCCTGTACAGGTCAGTGCCCCCGAAATTGCACTCACAATTCTCCAGCAACTCTGGCAAATACCACCTATTCCGTACAGGGTGGGTTTAGATCTGCGTTATGCCATTCCGTTATAGGTTCCGTTTCAAACGGAATATAACGGAATGGCCAGATGGAATGCAAAACGGAAACCTTTAAGCGTCCATTCACACGTCCGTTGTTTCTTTCCTGATCTGTTCCGTTTTTTGCAGAACAGATCTGGACCAGTTCTGTACCCATTCATTTTCAATGGGTCCTGAAAAAAAATCAGACATTGAGCTGTCCAATTTTTTTTCAGGACCAATTGAAAATGAATGGGTACAGATCTGGTCCAGATCTGTTCCGCAAAAAACGGAACAGATCAGGAAAGAAACAACGGACGTGTGAATGGACCCTAAGAGGCATTCCGTTTTGCTCTGTCCTAATAGAAGTTTATGAGAAAGCATAACGGATCAGTCTGGGTCCCCTTATGCAAGATGGAAAACAAAGTCCTGTCGACAGGACTTTGTTTTCCGTCTTGCATAACAGGAACCAGATGGATCCGTTTTGATTCCCATAGACTTTTAAGAGGACGGAGAGCAAACGGAAAGCCTCTTGCAGAGTCTGCACTGTACGAGAGAGAGATAGCAGTGGCTGTGAATGGGAAAGTACCAGAGCACAATGACAGCCCCAGAGCCTTTCTGCTGCCTGACCAACCGTATGCTGCCACAGCGCCAGCCCAGCCTGCAGGACATCAGGGGCCTGGGGTCCACATTATAGCACCACTACATTTACTTATTATCAAAAAGCATCATACATAACCAAGCAAAAGCCAGAATATAATAAAAGACAAAAACATTAAACTACATTTATAATAAAACAATTTACTTACAAAAGAAGCTATTCAGTCGTCTGCTGTGCCGTCCTCTGCTTGCTTCCACTGATTATTTGCCCTCCTTTCTGTCTCTCCTCAGTGCACAGGCGCACTGCTATGGGGGATCTGTGGATGACAGTATGACACACTGTTATGGGGGACCTGTGGATGACACACTGTTATGGGGGACCTGTGGATGACACACTGTTATGGGGGACCTGTGGATGACACACTGTTATGGGCATCAGTGGATAACACACGGTTATGGGGGCATCTGTGGATGACGTACTGTTATGGGGGATCTGTGAATGACACTATTAATGGGGCATCTGTGGATGACACTATTATGGGGGCATCAGTGCATGACGCACTGTTATGGGCATCTGTGGAGACACTCAAGTGTTATGGGCATCAGTGGATGACACACAGTTATGGGGGCATCTGTGGATGATGCACTGTTATTAACAGTGCGTCATCCACAGACCCCACCCCATAACAGTGTCATCCACAGATATCCCTTTAATAGACTGTTAAGGGGATATCTGTGGATTGCATGGCACTGTTATGGCGGCATCTGTGGATGACACTGTTATGGGTGGCCGGGGGGATCTGTGGATGACACACATATATGGCAGCGCAAGCATCTTGTGCTATATATATGTGTCATCATCCACATGATCCACAGATATCTCCCCCCCCCCCATAACAGTGTCCCTCCCTATTGTAAGACAGACCCCGCTGTCCCTTATGTAAGTGAGCTATTGAGCTTGTAAATAAACTTGTGCAAAGTATATGAGTAGTTAGTAACTACTCATATACTTTGCACAAGTTTATTTACAAGCTCAATAGCTCACTTACATAAGTTACTATCTAATAATCTATCACTATCACTAACTTACTGCCTTGGACAGTCAGTGGGCATGGGCAGGCGGCAGCCACAGCCAGTTGGGCACTACTGGGGCGGGCAGGCAGAAGCTGGTGGCTCCAGTCCCACTCTTCAATATTCAAACTAGGCGGCCGGCGGCAGCGTAACGTGACGTGACGTCACTCACTACGTAACGCCGCACGCGCATGCTCCTCCCACTTTATTAATGAAGGCGGAGCAGGCGCGTGACGTCGGAGTGAGCGACGTTACGCTGCCGGCCGCCGGAAGATGGAGTCACGGAAGCGGAGCACAGGAGGCGGAGCAGTGGGGGTGGACTCACAGTCAGTATCTATGTGTCTTTGTGTGATGATTAAGCTGTGCGGCCGGGGCTGGCAGGAGGCGGAGCACAGGGAGGGGTGTGATTAGGCCATACCAGCACACCCACTCGAGCCCTGAGGCGGCCCGACCCGCCCTATGGCCAGTCCGGCCCTGATCAGACAGTCATGATGATTATTAAGCTGTGCGGCCGGGCCTGGCAGGAGGCGGAGCACAGGGGTGTGATTAGGGCATACTCGGCACACCCACTTGAGCCCTGAAGCGGCCCCCCTGAGGCGGCCCGGCCCACCGGGCAAATGCCCGGTCTGCCCTATGGCCAGTCCGGCCCTGGTAATAGAAGAGAAGCAGGAGATTTATCAATATATTTTTTAACAGTTTTCTGGTGTAAATACATTGAGTAATAAGGTGTTCAGTATAAGCGCCATATATTTGAAGCACCAGTCTGACTTTTTAATATTTAAATAAAGTGTTTAAGGCCAAATGCAACCTTTTTAATTACAATTTGTATTACATTAAAAAAAAAACCTAACATAAATTTGTCAGAAATTTGGGGCATTGCACATGTCCTGCATTGCCTGACAGTAAATAATGCACGTACACTGAAAAACTAGGTGCAGAGGGCCAATACTAAGTTTTGCTATGGGACCCTATGAGATCTGTGTTCACCCCGATACTTACACAATGCATGTGAAGAGTTAGGACAAATCTGCAAACCATTTGTCCATGTCATCGATAAAATATAACTGTTACCTATAAGTCCAGACAAACACAAGTGAGTTCAGTGTGAGAGACTCACAGCATGTGTCTTTGTGAGTTCCTATTCTGACCTCTGCTCCTCTGATAGAATCACACAGCATTAGAATGATTTGTAATGCTATGTGACCCTGAGAGATCTGTAGTGTATTGTATTATACTGACAGCATTATGTCAGTGTATTTCAGAAGATTCCAGGTCTCACAGGGACATACAGCATTATAAATCATTATAATGCTGTGCGATCCAATTAGAGAAGCGGAGGTCAGAATGGGACCTCACACTGACACACGCTGCTCGATCCTCACATTGAACTCGCCTGTGTATGTCTGGCCTAACAGATAGTAATAAAAATTTCTCCACATCAATTTATTCACATATGACAGAGCAAAGCAATAGAGAGACGACTACAAATGACAAAGCAAACAATATGTCATGTGGCCCATAGCATTGGATCAGTAATCATATGAATACATTCAACATGAGAACAATCCAGGACAAAAAAGAATTTGGAAAAATCAGTTCGCTCATCTCTATTTATTAGTTTTGTTTCAACTTAATCAGCAGAAAAATACATCAAATATGATCACAGCATTTGAGAGAGCTAAAACTGGAAATGCACACTTCCTAGCCCAAGATGTCGTCTTCTGGCTGAGATCGGGGAAGGGGCTCCATGGTACTGATAGGCCTGAGCCTGTACAAAGCTTCGAGGCCTAATACTATTATATTACAATGCTGGCCTGCAGGTGGCAGCACTGCAATATACAGAAATCGGTAAAAATATAATACAGAATACGTACAAATGGCAATCTAAAGATTATATGCTACAGTCACCTAGGGTGACTCATAAAAGTTAAAACAGTTTTAAAACATTTTTAAACATAAAAAATATAAAAATTCAAATCACCCCCTTTCCCCAAAATTTAAATAAACAATATAAAATATAAACATCATAGGCATCACCATGTCCGTAAACAACTGTAGTATTAAAATATAAAAGTAACCTGTACGTCAAATGATGTAATGGAAAAAAAAACTCAAAATGGCCTGTTTGCTGTTTATTCGTTGCTTCACCTTCCCAAAAAAAAATTATAAAATGGGATCAAAAAGTAATATCCACCCCATGGTATCACTAAAAAGTACAGATAATCTCCCAAAAAATTAGCCCTCATACAGCTCCATAGATGTAAAAATAGCATTAAGGGGGTTAGAATATGATGAAGCAAAGGAAAAAAAATATCTTATTTTTTTAGGTATTAAACAGAAGGAAAACTATACAAATTGGTATCACCATAATTGAAATGACCTGGAGAATAAAGGGAACCGGTCAGTTTTACTGCACAGGGAACACAGTAAAAACTCATAAAACTGAAGTGGAGTTTTATTTTATTTTTGTCAAATTCCATCCAAATTTTTCCCCCCAAATTTCCTCTATATTGTATGCAACAGTAAATTGTGCCATTAGAATGTTTAATTCGTTGAGGCTAGTGCCTATGCTGCATGGCTGCATTTTGCTGAGCTCCATTCATCTTTGTGCTGTGGGACCCGCATACGTGAGCCTGGAGCCCTAAAAATTGTGAAGATTGGGGGAACAAGATCTGGTGACCCTGTCCCGCCGACTAAGTGCCTGAATCCAGGTACAGAGATGGCTAAATACTTGAAGAAACAGGCTGGAGCTCCTGAAGCTAAAGAATTTAAGACGATGGAGGATCAGGAGAACCGGAGCAGATGGGACAACCTCCATTTTAGATGTATTCCAGAATCATTGACCCATAAGAAAATTTAAGCCACCATCAGGAAAATTGCATACACCCTCCTAGAAGAGACTCAATCAGCATTCTTTATTTTAGAACAGGCCAATAGAACCTTCAGATAAAAGGCCAGAGACTCTGAACCTCCTAGGGACATTATATGTTGTTTTCTGAATTTCCAAGATAAAGAAAATATTCTTACTGCAGCTAGAACCTCAAATAACATCACTTTTGGGGATGCTACTATCTCAGTATTTCCGGACCTATCTCTTGTCACGCTGCATCAAAGAAAACAAGATTACCCCTTACAGCAGGAATTTTCTTTTTGGCCTATCATTTACATATTCTGGAAGACGCATTAGATTTTCCTCGTTCTTCGACGGGCAGGAGGCGTTCTCTTAAATGGACATTTCTCTGCTGGATATAGAGAACTGGGATACCATGTCGGATCTTTTTTTTATCCCGGACCTTCCTAAACCCATTCATTGGGAGAAGACCTCTAAGCCGCAAGAACAACACCTGAAATGACATAGTGGTGCCCTGACCCTGAAGAGGATTGCTTGGTTTCTCTCCTGAGGCCTCATTTGTCTCTAATTATAGAGCTCTTGACTACCTCTATTTTCACTACAGGCTTTACTCTTCTTTTCTTTTCATTCTTCCTCGGGTCTTCCTTCTATGGGGTCTCCTCTCTAATGCTGCTCTCCTCTCTACTCTCATTTCCCCCTTATCTTGAGCTAATTTCTGCACTTTCAGGTCCTTGTCGCACATAATAGCAAGACTTCAAATTTGGGTTTAATCCTTTCCCCATATGAAAGTCTCTTTGGCTTAAATGTGACACTTGATTGGACTTTCTGACTCTAGCAAGGTTTATTGCTGTTTTGGTTTCTGTTTTGTTCCTTTTATGTTCTTTTCAGGCTTGGAAGGTGTGGGTACACTTTGATTCATCCCCTGACATATGATGCAGGAGTTCACTGCTCTCCTCGGGGCTGCCAAATTGCAACACTCTTCCTACTTATAACAAGCCTTCCATGCTTATTGTTTAATTTTTTTCTTTATTATCTTTGTCATTTCCCATGGCTGACCTTCAGACTATGGTCCCCATCAAAGAGATCCCAAATTTTCTTTCTTCTGTGACAGGACCTATCTTTTTTTAGATTCCCCACTTGGTATCATTGTGGTACAGATGGTGCAGCCTCAAGGGCAGTAAGTATAGGTTTTAATATTTTTTTTAAAGATGTTACATTTAGCTATTCTACACTTATTCAAGTCCCAGAAGGCCACTATTATCATTTTGAAAGATCTTGTTGGTCAGACCATATACACCTTTGCCACAATTTACGTGCCCAACATTGACCAGATTTCTTGGTTATTATATGTCTTGTCCTTAGTGGAATCCCTCCAGGAGGGGAATCCTTGTCTTGGCAGGGGATTTCAATATGGAATTGCACTCTCTCAGTGATACTTCCTCTAAGCCATCCACTTTTTCAGCTAGATCCCTGAAAAAGCTAAACTCTAGGTTGATTGGGTCTTATAGATGTTTGGAGATGCCTTAATCCCTCTCTTGTTGACTATTCTTTTTACTCTGCTGCAGAACACTTCTACTGTAGAATAGATTAGGTGTACCAACCTGATGGACACAATAAAAACAACTTTACATACCTGCTGGATAACTATTTCTCCATCAATAACACCTCAGATGTACTCCCTTAGATTTTATGGAACACTAATAAAGTATACATTCAGGGACATTTTGTCAGCCTGTGCTCCTTTTTTAATAAAGCAGGCTGACAGACATCTCTCTTCCATTTTGACCCAAATGCATGCCCTAGAAACACTTCATACACAATCACTTTCCACTCAACACCCTTCAGAACCTCAACACCTTTCAGATCTTAAAAATCTTCCTGATGAGAGATTAGAAAAATATTATCTATCCTCACAGCAAAAGTTATTCTCTCATGGATACAAGGTCTCAAAATTTATGATGCCCTGTATCAAACATAGGAAACTTGCAAGATTTATGACTAGCATCAAACCTCCACAAGGTAAACAACTTTTCTCAACGACCACAATAGCTGAACAATTTAGACTCTTGTATGAGTCCTTATATAATCTCTAACCTCCTGGTGGGGATTTATCCACCCTAGAAAGGGATATCTCTATTAGTACTTTCTTAGATTCCAGATCAGCGGGAAGCTTTAGCAAAACAATTCACACTCTCTGAACTCACCTCAGCTCTGAAATAATTTCCATGGGGCAAATGGCCAGCCCAGAAGTCCTGCCCAATTACCTATTATTTTAGTCTTCAAGATACCCCTTTTCCATTTTTCCTACCCATCTGCAATTTGGCTTGCAGAACCAGCCCCCCCATCTGCTGTCATGACCAGAGCTTTGATCACTATTAATCCCAAGGAAGGCAAGGATCCTAAATCCTGTGCTAACTACGGTATTGCCCTATTTCCCTGTTAGCCACCAGATTGCAATCTTTCTTACCCAGTCTAATTAATCCCGACTAGGTAGGTTTTATAGCGGGCAGCAAAGTGAAATATAATTCTACCAAAGTTCTTGACGCCTTATTGTACTCCTCTCATAAAGCTATTTCCTTAGTGCTTTTTGGGACTAATGCCAATAAAACATTTGACCATGTAGACTGGTCCTATATTAGACACACTTTACTTAAGTTTTTCTTTCCAGCTCCCTACATTGACGCTGTTTTTGCCATGTATAAGCAGTCTTCCGCCTCTGTCATGGTCAATAACTCTGTCCGGTTTACAATCCAAAATAGGACCGGGTTTCCCCCTTTCCCCTTTTATCTTTATTCTAGTAATGGAAACTCTTATGCAGTCTCTAAGACTAGAAGGATTAAAAGTAGGTACTCAAGATTTTAAGTTGGCGGTCGTTTGCAGACGACCTCCTGATCCTCACAAGGAACTCTATTAAAACCATGCCCTTAGTGATCTACCTGTTACAAAGATTTGTTTTTTAATCTAATTTTAAAGTAAATCCTCACAAATCCCAAATCCTCCATATTCCCCTTCTCATATCTCAGCCCTTCAACAGGACTCCCCATTTAATTAGACGACCCAACAATTGACTTTTCTGGGTATTAAATTAACCCCTCATCTTCCAGATAATTTTTGACTTAATTATATGCCCCTTTTGCAGGCTATCGTTGCTCAGTTGGACTCTTTAGACTATCTATACCTTTCCTGGTTTGGCAGAAAAAATATGGTTATGTCTTTAGTGCTCCCGAGTCTTACATATTTACAGTACTTCATGTGCTCCCAACTAAGATTCCTAGGTCATACTTTCGATCCCTGAATAGTCACATACGCAGACTTATCTGGCAGGGTAGAGGATCTAGGATCTCCTTCTCTACCTCATCCAAACCCAAGCAATTGGTCTGCCAGATCCTGAAATGTACATGAAAGCAATACATTTGTGCAATACTTTTTTGCAGGATGGTGGATTGGCTCAGATCCTCCTCCCATAAACAGTGGCTACCCTTAGAAAATATATCCTTCCCCTCTTCTCTTAGGGCCCTGTTGCTGGCATATCGACCACTCCCGACTCTGGCTTCTATACCAAACGTATCTGTACTATTTATTCCCTATTTATTGTGGCTTCTCCCACCATGCTGTGCGGTTTATAGCTTCAGTCTTGTTGTGGATTGCTGGTGTTTTGGATCTCGGTGGAGTTCCTGTGCTTCCATAGCCATTTGAAGTTAAGTTTTTTCTTCCACTATTGTTTATTGTTTCGGATACGTGTTGTGACACATACTCGGCCTTCCGGATCTCTACTTCCGTTGCCATCCCGTCCAGACCATGGACTCATTTATTCATGGATTTTATCACTGATCTACCAAATTCTTCAGGAAAGACAGTTATTCTGGTGGTAGTTGATCGCTTTAGTAAAATGACGCACTTTATAGCAATGGGCCGACCTAATGCTAAAACTAAAAGTGTTTGTTGATAACATTGTGAAACTACATGGCATTCCCTCTGATGTGGTCTCGGATCATGGGATTCAGTTTGTTTACAAATTCTGGAAGGCGTTCTGTACTAGACTCGGAGTACAACTGTCCATTTCTTCGGCTTTTCATCCTCAGTTGAACGGGCAGACGAAACACACTAATCAAAGTCTGGAGACTTACTTGAGACGTTTTGTCTCTGAGAAACAGGAGGAGTGGTCTTTATTTTTGTCTTTAGCAGAGTTTTCCATTAACAATCGTAGACAGGAGTCCACTGATAAGTCGCAGTTTTTTGGGGGAATATGGGTTTTACCCGCATTTTGGCACATTTTCTGGTTCTGATACTTTTGATATTCCTGAGGAGGAACGTTTTTCGTCATCATTGTCATCTATATGAAGGAAAATTCTAAATAATGTGAGGAATATGGGCAACAGATATAAACATATGGCTGACAGGAAACTTATGAATGGTCCGGACCTAAGAGTGGGTGATTCTGTGTGGCTGTCCACAAGAAACATTAAGTTAAAGGTACCTTCTTGGAAGTTGGGTTCAAGGTTTATTGGTCCATATAAGATCACTGCCATTATTGTGAAGAGATATGTTGAATTTTTTGGAACCGTCTTCCTTGCCACCCGCTCTTGTCATGGTGGATGGTAGTTTGAAATTTCAGATCACCAAGATATATTGAATCTTGAGTTCTCTGTAGATCTCTTCAGTATCTTGTTCACTGGAAGTGTTATAGACCAGAGGGAAGGATGTGGGTACCAGCATCCGACGTAATTGCCAGTCGTTGGTGAAAGCTTTTCAAAGGTCTCACCTGGATAAGGTTGGTCCTGGGTGCCAAGAGGTCACTTGTAAAAGGGGGGGGGGACTGTGACAGGTTCCAGGAGTTCAGTGAGACTGGCAACATGTGATTTGATCTGACAGGTTCCTTGTGGATCAATTTGTATCTGTGTTGTTTCTGGTAATGGCCACACCCCTTGCCTCAGGTGTTGCTTATGTGGTCATTTAACCTTCCCTATTTATTGTGGCTTCTCCCACCATGCTGTGCGGTTTATAGCTTCAGTCTTGTTGTGGATTGCTGGTGTTTTGATCTCGGCAGAGTTCCTGTTGCTTCCTTAGCCATTTGAAGTTAAGTGTCTTCTTCCCCTTTTGTTTATTGTTTGGGTTTTCTTGTGTTGCTCTTTTCCCTGTCATTCGTTTTTAAGCCTGAGGGAGACTCCTGTTCGTCCTACCGTTTGAGGGAACAGGTTGTCTCTTGTCCTGACATTAGTACCTGGGTTCTACAGTGTGAGTTAGGACTTTAGGTTACTGTGTATGATCTCACCTACCTCTGGGGTCAATTCATACTTGCAGTCAGTCAGGACTTTAATTAGGGTTGTTCTAGGTGACTTGCTCCTTTCCCTAGTTTCCAGTCATTTACCCCTCACCCCTTTCCCTCTTATGTTCGGTGCGGGTTTCCCTCCCACACCGAAGCGTGACATATATGCGGTTTGACCCTTCTGTAAATTGGAACTCTGATCCTGTGTAACACACCATATTCCCCCCAAAATTAAATTCCAACTGTGTGGAAATGGACTTCATGGAAATGGATGATTGAGGATAAATGCTCAATTTTACTTAAAGATTCACAGGTAGATTGCTGCACTACCCTGTGTTTTGCAGTAGTAAGCATGTACATATGCTGGTTTAATGAAATTCAACAATCCCCCAAAAAATGAAATTTCAACCGGTTGGAAATGGAATTCATGGAAATGGATTGAGGCCTGATGCTCAATTTCTAGTTATCACTAAAAGGTAGATTGCTGCCCTACCCTGTATTAGTAATTACAATTCAGAGGGTTAATGTACAAAACAAAAGACATCACAAAAGCTTGCAATCTATGAGGAAGTGGGGGTGACATAAAAGGTAGTTGTTATATGAAGTTCTCTAGCCTTCTTTGCACTGAAAGGAGTGGTGTAGATCGATCTTCGTTTGCTAGTGCTTTGGGTGTGGGGATTACTGTCAAAAGATCGCGTTCAGGCCTGAAGAGTTGGGGGAGTTACTAGGGGAAATATCAGTTTAGAAAGCATGATAAGCCTACCTGAAAAATGTTTCTTTTTTTTTAATGCACATTTAAAGGTAGGGAGGTAGATAATTGACCTGATATTCTGGGTCAGAGCATTCCAGAAAGTAGGTGCAGCTTGAGAAAAGTCTTGAAGACAGGAGCAAGAGGTACAAATTATGGAGGATTGCAATCTTAGATCACTAGCAGAACAAAGAGCCTGAGTAGGGTGGTAGACAGAAATGAGGGAGGAAATGTATGGAGGTGCAGCACTATGGAGAGCTTTGTGGGTGAGGGTGGAAAGTTTGAACTGTGTTCTGCGGTGGATGGGCAACCATTCAAGTGAGTGGTTTAGAGAGAGGAAAACCAATTATTAATGAATTACAGTAGTCAAGATGAGAATGAATCAAAGCAGAAACAAGAGTTTTGTAGCTGGTTCCACCATACAAAAGTGCTGATTCTAGAGATGTTCTTTAGGTGCAGATGACAAGAGTGTGCAAGTGATTGTATATGGGAAACAAAGGAAAGATCCGAGTCCAAGATGACCCCAAGACAGCAGGCATGCTGCCCAGAGGTTGTGATAGTGCTACAGACTGAAATAAAAATATCAAGTTTAGGTTGGTTATTAGATGGGGGAAAGATAAAAAGTTCAGTTTTTGAGAGGTTCAGTTTAAGAGATAGGACATGATGTTAGAGACAGCTGCCAGACAATTACTTGTGTTTTGGAGTAAAGCAGGGGTGATGTCAGGGAATGAAGTCGTCAGCATAGAGATGGTACTGAAAGCCAAATCTACTGAAGTCGGTCTGATGTGGGCTGTGCACAGAGAAAAATGTAGGGGACCTAGGACTAAACCATGAGGAACCCCAAGATAAAGAAGAGCAGAGCCAGTGAATGATACACTAAAGGAGAGGCCAGAGAGATAAGAAGAGAACCAGTAGAGGGCAGTGTCCTTAAAGCCAATTGAGTGGAGCATGGTATGGAGGAGTTTGTGGTTTACCGTACAAACTCTGCAGAAAGATCCAGAAGAATCAGTTAAGAATAGTCGTCATTCCATCTTGCTGTCAGGAGATGGTTAGATACTTTAGTAAGGGCAGTTTCTGTAAAGTGGAGATTTTATGGGGTCAAAAAGAGAGTTTCTAGAAAGATAGCTTAAGTGAAAGTACACAAGACATTCCAGGAGTTTAGAGATGAAGGAGAGGTTAGAAACAGGTCCGTAATTAGCAGCACAGGTCAGGTCAAGAGATTTTTTTTTTATAGTGAGGTTATAACAGAATGTTTGAAAGAGGACAGAAAGCTACCAGAAGAGAGAGAGAGAGAAGGGGAGAGGGGCTGTAGAAGGTGTGGGGGGATAGGATCCCTGCAGCAGTTTGTAGGTCAAGAGGAAGAGAGAAGCCTGGAGACGTCTTCATCTGTTGTAAGGTCAAAAAGAGGAGAAAGAGCATTTGGAAGTGTGGGAGGGAGAAGGATTGGTTGGGGACTAGTAGATTATTTACTACTGGATGTTAGCAATCTTGTCTCTGAAGTAAATGGCCATGTCATCAGCGTACAGATCAGTGATAGGGACGTGAACTTTACGGCTCAGAAGAGAATGAAAAGTGTCAAAGAAAAGTTTTGGGTTATTGAAAGTTAGGAGATGAGAGAGGTGAAGTAGTTCTGTTTGACAATGTTGAGGGCTGAATTGTAGGTTTTAAGCATAAATTTATAATGGAGAAAGTCTGCTGTTATTCGTTATTTTCTCCATAAGCATTCTGCACATCTTAGAGTACCACTGGAGAAATTGTGTTTCAGGTGTATGCCAGGGTTGCGTGTTCTTTGTTGGATTGATATGGGAGCTGCTTTATCTAGGGTGGTTTTGAGGGTATGGATGTAATAATTAGCAGCCAGGTCTGTACAGAAGAGGGAAGACATTGGGCCAGATTTATCATGACTCTGCTCACTGCACTTTTAAAGTCAGTTTTAGCCAAGTCAGATTTATGATCGGCCCGTTAAGACTGTAATAAATGTGGTTTGCCGGTAGCAGTTTATCCGTCAGTAAGCAGCTTTACAAAAGTCGCAAGTTTTTATGAAAAAGTCGCATGTTCTATTAAAAAGTCTCATAAGATAATTATGGTCCTCACTGGAGTGAAATTGCGACTTTTTTGCGACTTTTTAAATATTCCCAATAGTAAATCTGTCTAGAGATTCATTTACATAAGAAAACACGCCCACTTTCAGAAAACTCGCAAATTTGTGCGCAGTTTTAGCGTTTGGGACTTTTTTGGGGACTTTTTCACTCCATTATTCTGACCTGAGCTAATGATAAATCTGGCCCATTGTGTTTTGCTGTAGCAATCACATATACATGCAGGTTTAATTAAATTGAACACTCAAAAAAAATATATATATGTATTCCAACCATGTGGAAATAGAATTCACGGAAACTGACTATTAAGGCTTGACGCTTAATTTTACGTTAGCACACACAGGTAGATTATAGATCGTATATGTGGTGGTTAAATTAAATTGAACAATATCCTAAAAAATAAATTTCAAGATTGTGGAAACTGAATATACAGAAATAGGCGATTGAGGCCTCACCTGTCACGGCTGAGGATGGGGAAAACCCTCAGCCGTGCGATGCCGGAAGATGTTAGTGGCTGCTCGGCCAGGACGACAGAATTAGGGAGCAGGTCACCTCCTAACGCATCCCTAATCCGACCCTAACTCCTAGCTGCATGAGCCGACCTTGAAGGTAGGAGGGCCCATGCTCAGGAACCTCGGATCCCTACTCACCCTCCGCCGATCCCTGAACTAGGAGCTGGGTAGACCACCTGTTCCTCCTGGATGCGGAGAAACAGGAGTCTAAAACTGGCCGAGCTGCAATGGGATGTAACCATAAACAGACACCACATAGACATAAACTTAACATCACATAAACATGTAGTATCACAATTTATGACCACAAGGGTGGCCCTCACTGGCAGATGGTATATGGGACCAGGAGAGTGCCTCCAGCTTACTACAAGGCTGGAGTACCCCCCAGAACTCAGGTCTCAACTGAGGTAAAATAGCCCATGTAGCCACACCCACGCAGACACACCCAGTCCTCACAGACTAGTAAGGGAATTAACCCTTCACACACCGGGGAAGGGAAGACAGCAACTAAAAGGGGAATACACACAATAAACCCTGTGCACACCAGACAAGGAAAGTGCACACATAAACACACGTTGCCAAGTGTAACAGATTGCAGCAAGCTGCCTAGCAACAGCTCAGGCTGCTCTGCTGCCACATAAACAATGTTGCCAGCGGCAACCACAGGTGAGGCAACATACTTTAGCCCTTACCTGTGATTGACAACAAAACCAAGACCGCAGGCAACTGCATGCGGTTACAGGAGTCACGACCATGACCATGGTCGTGACATCACCCTTAATATCGTGTAAATTTTTACCCTAGTGTGTATTGGTGTACTGATTACCTATATGCTGTTTTATTAAATTCAATAACCCCCCAAAAAAAAAATTTAAATAAAAAAATAATAATAATGGAACTGAACTGTGTGTGTGTAGAAGATAATAAAGAGATTTAACCCTACTATTTTGTTCACAATCACTGATGTATATGGTTTTTCAAACTAAAACAAAACAAACAAATACTGTGAGATGACCTGTCACAGAGTTGTCACTTGTATTCTGTATGCTATGCTAGATAGAGCACATGTTGAAAAGTTTTCTCTTATTCTAATACCACCCTCCCCCTAAAAAAAGAATTTCTGTGAAAATGGGGGAAAATTCAAGTATTTCCTTGCAGTAATCACAGGGAACAACCTGTTCTAAAACGTAGCCTTTAATCTAATTTACATAAAATAACGGACTCCCACGAACATACATAAACAAAGAAACAAAAAAGAAAGAAAAGATATAGCCTTGATGGCATGGGATAATACTGTAATGTCCAGATGGCAGGCTCAGTGATGGACAGGGTGGACAGTTGTAAATTCTAATCTGTCCCTATGCCTAACCCTAGGCTCAGACCCCTGCCTAGGAACGGAATGGCCGCCCTGATAAGGACGATCCCGTGTTCTGGAACCTCCTGCTGAGTCCTGCGTATACCCTACAGTGTAGGTTGTAACCTCGGTCAGGGCCTACTCTAGGTATATAGAACAAAAAAAAAAAAAAAAAAGGAATTACAGTGTATTGAGCAATTGATCTCCCACAAACATAAGAACTACGTACTGTGGGTGAGCAACTGCTCCCAAAGATAATATCATGCCAAATTCGCAAGATACCACAGGTGTTATTGCCTATGGATCTATATGTCATCAAAAAAATATTCTCAAAATTGCCGTACACAGTTTGTACCTGCCGATGTATCATCAATGTAGATATATATGCTGAACACCAGAAATACTGCCTCCTAGGTTGGTGGCGTGTGGTCGGGTGCCAGAGTCCCAACGCGTTTCACCCTAATAGATTGCCGGGTTCCTCAGGGGACATGTTATAGTACAGTGCTCTTATTTGGCATTGATAAGAGGTAGCAAGGCTAATCAGCCAGCCCCTCAATAGTGATGACAATATTTGACCAGATTGTTAACTGGTCAATATTAGTTCGTTCATTAAATAGCTTATAAAGATAATGATACAGTGGCGGAAATAATTATTTGACCCCTCACTGATTTTGTAAGTTTGTCCAATGACAAAGAAATGAAAAGTCTCAGAACAGTATCATTTCAATGGTAGGTTTATTGTAACAGTGGCAGATAGCACATCAAAAGGAAAATCGAAAAAATAACTTTAAATAAAAGATAGCAACTGATTTGCATTTCATGAGTGAAATAAGTATTTGAACCCTCTAACAAAAAAAGACTTAATACTTGGTGGAAAAACCCTTGTTTGCAAGCACAGAGGTCAAACGTTTCTTGTAATTGATGACCAAGTTTGCGCACATTTTAGGAGGAATGTTGGTCCACTCCTCTTTGCAGATCATCTCTAAATCCCTAAGGTTTCGAGGCTGTCTCTGTGCAACTCTGAGCTTGAGCTCCCTCCATAGGTTTTCGATTGGATTAAGGTCCGGAGACTGACTAGGCCACTCCATGACCTTAATGTGCTTCTTCTTGAGCCACTCCTTTGTTGCCTTTGCTGTATGTTTTGGGTCATTGTCGTGCTGGAACACCCATCCACGACCCATTTTCAGTTTCCTGGCAGAGGGAAGGAGGTTGTCGCTCAGGATTTCACGATACATGGCTCCGTCCATTTTCCCGTTTATGCGAATAAGTTGTCCTGTGCCCTTAGCAGAAAAACACCCCCAAAGCAAAATGTTTCCACCCCCATGCTTGACGGTGGGGACGGTGTTTTGGGGGTCATAGGCAGCATTTTTCTTCCTCCAAACACAGCGCGTTGAGTTAATGCCAAAGAGTAGGGATGAGCGAACTCGAACTGTATAGTTCGGGTTCGTACCGAATTTTGGGGTGTCCGTGACACGGACCCGAACCCGGACATTTTCGTAAAAGTCCGGGTTCGGGTTCGGTGTTCGTCGCTTTCTTCGCGCTTTTGTGACGCTTTCTTGGCGCTTTTTGAAAGGCTGCAAAGCAGCCAATCAACAAGCGTCATACTACTTGCCCCAAGAGGCCATCACAGCCATGCCTACTATTGGCATGGCTGTGATTGGCCAGAGCACCATGTGACCCAGCCTCTATTTAAGCTGGAGTCACATAGCGCCGCCCGTCACTCTGCTCTGATTAGCGTAGGGAGAGGTTGCGGCTGCGACAGTAGGGCGAGATTAGGCAGATTAACTCCTCCAAAGGACTTGATTAACTGATCGATCTGCAGCTGTGGATCATTGAGCTGCTGATCCTCAATTGCTCACTGTTTTTAGGCTGCCCAGACCGTTTGTCAGTCACATTTTTCTGGGGTGATCGGCGGCCATTTTGTGTCTTGTGGTGCGCCAGCACAAGCTGCGACCAAGTGCATTTAACCCTCAATGGTGTGGTTGTTTTTTGGCTAAAGCCTACATCAGGGTGAAGCTGTCACACCAAGTGCATTTAACCAGCAATAGTCTGTTTATTTTTTGGCCATATACTACATCAGGGGCAAGCTGCGCCTGTCACCAAGTGCATTTAACCCTCAATGGTGCGTTTGTTTTTTGGCTAAAGCCTACATCAGGGTGAAGCTGTCACACCAAGTGCATTTAACCAGCAATAGTCTGTTTATTTTTTGGCCATATACTACATCAGGGGCAAGCTGCGCCCGTCACCAAGTGCATTTAACCCTCAGTAGTGTGGTTGGTCAAGCTATCACACCAAGTGCATTTAACCAGCAATAGTCTGTTCATTTTTTGGCCATATACAAAATCAGGGGCAAGCTGCGCCTGTCACCAAGTGCATTTAACCCTCAATGGTGTGGTTGTTTTTTGGCTAAAGCCTACATCAGGGTGAAGCTGTCACACCAAGTGCATTTAACCAGCAATAGTCTGTTCATTTTTTGGCCATATACAAAATCAGGGGCAAGCTGCGCCTGTCACCAAGTGCATTTAACCCTCAATGGTGTGGTTGTTTTCTGGCTAAAGCCTACATCAGGGTGAAGCTGTCACACCAAGTGCATTTAACCAGCAATAGTCTGTTTATTTTTTGGCCATATACTACATCAGGGGCAAGCTGCGCCCGTCACCAAGTGCATTTAACCCTCAGTAGTGTGGTTGGTCAAGCTGTGACACCAAGTGCATTTAACCAGCAATAGTCTGTTCATTTTTTGGCCATATACTACATCAGGGGCAAGCTGCGCCCGTCACCAAGTGCATTTAACCAGCAATAGTGTGGTTATTTTTTGGCCATATCCCAGTCTAATTCTGTCACTAAATCCATACCGGTCACCCAGCGCCTAAATACTAGGCCTCAAATTTATATCCCGCTAAATCTCTCGTTACCGCTGTCCTGTTGTAGCTGGGAAAGTTATTTAGTGTCCGTCAAAGCACATTTTTTGTTCTGGGTTGAAGTACAATTCCCAATTTAGCAATTTCATAATTTAGTGGTTTCTGCTATATCAGAGCTATTTGAAATCTATCCCTAAAAGGGTATATAATATTCAAGGTGCACATTGGGTCATTCAGAATAACTTCACACACACCCGCTACTGTGTATTTTCAAGTCTAATTCTGTCACTAAACCCATACCTGTCACCCAGCGCCTAAATACTAGGCCTCAAATTTATATCCTGCTAAATCTCTCGTTACCGCTGTCCTGTTGTAGCTGGGAAAGTTATTTAGTGTCCGTCAAAGCACATTTTTTGTTCTGGGTTGAAGTACAATTCCCAATTTAGCAATTTCATAATTTAGTGGTTTCTGCTATATCAGAGCTATTTGAAATCTATCCCTAAAAGGGTATATAATATTCAAGGTGCACATTGGGTCATTCAGAATAACTTCACACACACCCGCTACTGTGTATTTTCAAGTCTAATTCTGTCACTAAACCCATACCTGTCACCCAGCGCCTAAATACTAGGCCTCAAATTTATATCCCGCTAAATCTCTCGTTACCGCTGTCCTGTTGTAGCTGGGAAAGTTATTTAGTGTCCGTCAAAGCACATTTTTTGTTCTGGGTTGAAGTACAATTCCCAATTTAGCAATTTCATAATTTAGTGGTTTCTGCTATATCAGAGCTATTTGAAATCTATCCCTAAAAGGGTATATAATATTCAAGGTGCACATTGGGTCATTCAAAATAACTTCACACACACCCGCTACTGTGTATTTTCAAGTCTAATTCTGTCACTAAACCCATACCTGTCACCCAGCGCCTAAATACTAGGCCTCAAATTTATATCCTGCTAAATCTCTCGTTACCGCTGTCCTGTTGTAGCTGGGAAAGTTATTTAGTGTCCGTCAAAGCACATTTTTTCTTCTGGGTTGAAATACAATTCCCAATTTAGCAATTTCATAATTTAGTGGTTTCTGCTATATCAGAGCTATTTGAAATCTATCCCTAAAAGGGTAGATCATATTGAAGGTGCACATAGGGTCATTCAGAATAACTTCACACACACCCGCTACTGTGTATTTCCAAGTCTAATTCTGTCACTAAACCCATACCTGTCACCCAGCGCCTAAATACTAGGCCTCAAATTTATATCCCGCTAAATCTCTCGTTACCGCTGTCCTGTTGTAGCTGGGAAAGTTATTTAGTGTCCGTCAAAGCACATTTTTTGTTCTGGGTTGAAGTACAATTCCCAATTTAGCAATTTCATAATTTAGTGGTTTCTGCTATATCAGAGCTATTTGAAATCTATCCCTAAAAGGGTATATAATATTCAAGGTGCACATTGGGTCATTCAGAATAACTTCACACACACCCGCTACTGTGTATTTCCAAGTCTAATTCTGTCACTAAACCCATACCTGTCACCCAGCGCCTAAATACTAGGCCTCAAATTTATATCCTGCTAAATCTCTCGTTACCGCTGTACTGTTGTTGCTTGGAAAGATATTTAGTGTCCGTCAAAGCACATTTTTTGTTCTGGGTTGAAGTACAATTCCCAATTTAGCAATTTCATAATTTAGTGGTTTCTGCTATATCAGAGCTATTTGAAATCTATCCCTAAAAGGGTATATAATATTCAAGGTGCACATTGGGTCATTCAGAATAACTTCACACACACCCGCTACTGTGTATTTTCAAGTCTAATTCTGTCACTAAACCCATACCTGTCACCCAGCGCCTAAATACTAGGCCTCAAATTTATATCCTGCTAAATCTCTCGTTACCGCTGTACTGTTGTTGCTGGGCAAGATATTTAGTGTCCGTCAAAGCACATTTTTTGTTCTGGGTTGAAATACAATTCCCAATTTAGCAATTTCATAATTTAGTGGTTTCTGCTATATCAGAGCTATTTGAAATCTATCCCTAAAAGGGTATATAATATTCAAGGTGCACATTGGGTCATTCAGAATAACTTCACACACACCCGCTACTGTGTATTTCCAAGTCTAATTCTGGCACTAAACCCATACCTGTCACCCAGCGCCTAAATACTAGGCCTCAAATTTATATCCCGCTAAATCTGTCCTTAGTGCTGTAGCTGGGCGAGTTATTTAGTGTCCGTTCAAGCACATTTCTTGTTCTGGGTTGAAATACAATTCCCAATTTAGCAATTTCATAATTTAGTGGTTTCTGCTATATCAGAGCTATTTGAAATCTATCCCTAAAAGGGTATATAATATTCAAGGTGCACATTGGGTCATTCAGAATAACTTCACACACACCCGCTACTGTGTATTTCCAAGTCTAATTCTGGCACTAAACCCATACCTGTCACCCAGCGCCTAAATACTAGGTCTCAAATTTATATCCCGCTAAATCTGTCCTTAGTGCTGTAGCTGGGCGAGTTATTTAGTGTCCGTTCAAGCACATTTCTTGTTCTGGGTTGAAATACAATTCCCAATTTAGCAATTTCATAATTTAGTGGTTTCTGCTATATCAGAGCTATTTGAAATCTATCCCTAAAAGGGTATATAATATTCAAGGTGCACATTGGGTCATTCAGAATAACTTCACACACACCCGCTACTGTGTATTTCCAAGTCTAATTCTGGCACTAAACCCATACCTGTCACCCAGCGCCTAAATACTAGGCCTCAAATTTATATCCCGCTAAATCTGTCCTTAGTGCTGTAGCTGGGCGAGTTATTTAGTGTCCGTTCAAGCACATTTCTTGTTCTGGGTTGAAATACAATTCCCAATTTAGCAATTTCATAATTTAGTGGTTTCTGCTATATCAGAGCTATTTGAAATCTATCCCTAAAAGGGTATATAATATTCAAGGTGCACATAGGGTCATTCAGAATAACTTCACACACACGCTTCTGTGCATTTCCAAGTCTAATTCTGTCACTAAATCCATACCGGTCACCCAGCGCCTAAATACTAGGCCTCAAATTTATATCCAGCTAAATCTGTCCCTAGTGCTGTAGCTGGGCGAGTTATTTAGTGTCCGTTCAAGCACATTTCTTGTTCTGGGTTGAAATACAATTCCCAATTTAGCAATTTCATAATTTAGTGGTTTCTGCTATATCAGAGCTATTTGAAATCTATCCCTAAAAGGGTATATAATATTCAAGGTGCACATTGGGTCATTCAGAATAACTTCACACACACCCGCTACTGTGTATTTCCAAGTCTAATTCTGGCACTAAACCCATACCTGTCACCCAGCGCCTAAATACTAGGTCTCAAATTTATATCCCGCTAAATCTGTCCTTAGTGCTGTAGCTGGGCGAGTTATTTAGTGTCCGTTCAAGCACATTTCTTGTTCTGGGTTGAAATACAATTCCCAATTTAGCAATTTCATAATTTAGTGGTTTCTGCTATATCAGAGCTATTTGAAATCTATCCCTAAAAGGGTATATAATATTCAAGGCGCACATTGGGTCATTCAGAATAACTTCACACACACCCGCTACTGTGTATTTCCAAGTCTAATTCTGTCACTAAATCCATACCGGTCACCCAGCGCCTAAATACTAGGCCTCAAATTTATATCCAGCTAAATCTGTCCTTAGTGCTGTAGCTGGGCGAGTTATTTAGTGTCCGTTCAAGCACATTTCTTGTTCTGGGTTGAAATACAATTCCCAATTTAGCAATTTCATAATTTAGTGGTTTCTGCTATATCAGAGCTATTTGAAATCTATCCCTAAAAGGGTATATAATATTCAAGGTGCACATTGGGTCATTCAGAATAACTTCACACACACACGCTTCTGTGCATTTCCAAGTCTAATTCTGTCACTAAATCCATACCGGTCACCCAGCGCCTAAATACTAGGCCTCAAATTTATATCCCGCTGAATTTGAATACAATACATTGGGCCAAATAATATATTTGTTGTTGTGGTGAACCATAACAATGAGAAAAACATCTAGTAAGGGACGCGGACGTGGACATGGTCGTGGTGGTGTTAGTGGACCCTCTGGTGCTGGGAGAGGACGTGGCCGTTCTGCCACATCCACACGTCCTAGTGTACCAACTACCTCAGGTCCCAGTAGCCGCCAGAATTTACAGCGATATATGGTGGGGCCCAATGCCGTTCTAAGGATGGTAAGGCCTGAGCAGGTACAGGCATTAGTCAATTGGGTGGCCGACAGTGGATCCAGCACGTTCACATTATCTCCCACCCAGTCTTCTGCAGAAAGCGCACAGATGGCGCCTGAAAACCAACCCCATCAGTCTGTCACATCACCCCCATGCATACCAGGGAAACTGTCTCAGCCTCAAGTTATGCAGCAGTCTCTTATGCTGTTTGAAGACTCCGCTGGCAGGGTTTCCCAAGGGCATCCACCTAGCCCTTCCCCAGCGGTGAAAGACATAGAATGCACTGACGCACAACCACTTATGTTTCCTGATGATGAGGACATGGGAATACCACCTCAGCATGTCTCTGATGATGACGAAACACAGGTGCCAACTGCTGCGTCTTTCTGCAGTGTGCAGACTGAACAGGAGGTCAGGGATCAAGACTGGGTGGAAGACGATGCAGGGGACGATGAGGTCCTAGACCCCACATGGAATGAAGGTCGTGCCACTGACTTTCACAGTTCGGAGGAAGAGGCAGTGGTGAGACCGAGCCAACAGCGTAGCAAAAGAGGGAGCAGTGGGCAAAAGCAGAACACCCGCCGCCAAGAGACTCCGCCTGCTACTGACCGCCGCCATCTGGGACCGAGCACCCCAAAGGCAGCTTCAAGGAGTTCCCTGGCATGGCACTTCTTCAAACAATGTGCTGACGACAAGACCCGAGTGGTTTGCACGCTGTGCCATCAGAGCCTGAAGCGAGGCATTAACGTTCTGAACCTGAGCACAACCTGCATGACCAGGCACCTGCATGCAAAGCATGAACTGCAGTGGAGTAAACACCTTAAAACCAAGGAAGTCACTCAGGCTCCCCCTGCTACCTCTTCTGCTGCTGCCGCCTCGGCCTATTCTGCTGCTGCCGCCTCGGCCTCTTCCTCCGCCTCTGGAGGAACGTTGGCACCTGCCGCCCAGCAAACAGGGGATGTACCACCAACACCACCACCACCACCTCCGTCACCAAGCGTCTCAACCATGTCACACGCCAGCGTTCAGCTCTCCATCTCACAAACATTTGATAGAAAGCGTAAATTCCCACCTAGCCACCCTCGATCCCTGGCCCTGAATGCCAGCATTTCTAAACTACTGGCCTATGAAATGCTGTCATTTAGGCTGGTGGACACAGACAGCTTCAAACAGCTCATGTCGCTTGCTGTCCCACAGTATGTTGTTCCCAGCCGGCACTACTTCTCCAAGAGAGCCGTGCCTTCCCTGCACAACCAAGTATCCGATAAAATCAAGTGTGCACTGCGCAACGCCATCTGTGGCAAGGTCCACCTAACCACAGATACGTGGACCAGTAAGCACGGCCAGGGACGCTATATCTCCCTAACTGCACACTGGGTAAATGTAGTGGCAGCTGGGCCCCAGGCGGAGAGCTGTTTGGCGCACGTCCTTCCGCCGCCAAGGATCGCAGGGCAACATTCTTTGCCTCCTGTTGCCACCTCCTCCTTCTCGGCTTCCTCCTCCTCTTCTTCCACCTGCTCATCCAGTCAGCCACACACCTTCACCACCAACTTCAGCACAGCCCGGGGTAAACGTCAGCAGGCCATTCTGAAACTCATATGTTTGGGGGACAGGCCCCACACCGCACAGGAGTTGTGGCGGGGTATAGAACAACAGACCGACGAGTGGTTGCTGCCGGTGAGCCTCAAGCCCGGCCTGGTGGTGTGTGATAATGGGCGAAATCTCGTTGCAGCTCTGGGACTAGCCAATTTGACGCACATCCCTTGCTTGGCGCATGTGCTGAATTTGGTGGTGCAGAAGTTCATTCACAACTACCCCGACATGTCAGAGCTGCTGCATAAAGTGCGGGCCGTCTGTTCGCGCTTCCGGCGTTCACATCCTGCTGCTGCTCGCCTGTCTGCGCTACAGCGTAACTTCGGCCTTCCCGCTCACCGCCTCATATGCGACGTGCCCACCAGGTGGAACTCCACCTTGCACATGCTGGACAGACTGTGCGAGCAGCAGCAGGCCATAGTGGAGTTTCAGCTGCAGCACGCACGGGTCAGTCGCACTACAGAACAGCACCACTTCACCACCAATGACTGGGCCTCCATGCGAGACCTGTGTGCCCTGTTGCGCTGTTTCGAGTACTCCACCAACATGGCCAGTGGCGATGACACCGTTATCAGCGTTACAATACCACTTCTATGTCTCCTTGAGAAAACACTTAGGGCGATGATGGAAGAGGAGGTGGCCCAGGAGGAGGAGGAGGAGGAGGAGGAAGAGGGGTCATTTTTAGCACTTTCAGGCCAGTCTCTTCGAAGTGACTCAGAGGGAGGTTTTTGGCAACAGCAGAGGCCAGGTACAAATGTGGCCAGCCAGGGCCCACTACTGGAGGACGAGGAGGACGAGGATGAGGAGGAGGTGGAGGAGGATGAGGATGAAGCATGGTCACAGCGGGGTGGCACCCAACGCAGCTCGGGTCCATCACTGGTGCGTGGCTGGGGGGAAAGGCAGGACGATGACGATACGCCTCCCACAGAGGACAGCTTGTCCTTATCCCTGGGCAGCCTGGCACACATGAGCGACTACATGCTGCAGTGCCTGCGCAACGACAGCAGAGTTGCCCACATTTTAACTTGTGCGGACTACTGGGTTGCCACCCTGCTGGATCCACGCTACAAAGACAATGTGCCCACCTTACTTCCTGCACTGGAGCGTGATAGGAAGATGCGCGAGTACAAGCGCACGTTGGTAGACGCGCTACTGAGAGCATTCCCAAATGTCACAGGGGAACAAGTGGAAGCCCAAGGCCAAGGCAGAGGAGGAGCAAGAGGTCGCCAAGGCAGCTGTGTCACGGCCAGCTCCTCTGAGGGCAGGGTTAGCATGGCAGAGATGTGGAAAACTTTTGTCAACACGCCACAGCTAACTGCACCACCACCTGATACGCAACGTGTTAGCAGGAGGCAACATTTCACTAACATGGTGGAACAGTACGTGTGCACACCCCTCCACGTACTGACTGATGGTTCGGCCCCATTCAACTTCTGGGTCTCTAAATTGTCCACGTGGCCAGAGCTAGCCTTTTATGCCTTGGAGGTGCTGGCCTGCCCGGCGGCCAGCGTTTTGTCTGAACGTGTATTCAGCACGGCAGGGGGCGTCATTACAGACAAACGCAGCCGCCTGTCTACAGCCAATGTGGACAAGCTGACGTTCATAAAAATGAACCAGGCATGGATCCCACAGGACCTGTCCGTCCCTTGTCCAGATTAGACATTAACTACCTCCCCATAACCATATATTATTGGACTCCAGGGCACTTCCTCATTCAATCCTATTTTTATTTTCATTTTACCATTATATTGCGATGCTACCCAAAGTTGAATGAACCTCTCCTCTGCCTGTGTGCTAGGCCTAAATATATGCCAATGGACTGTTGCAGTGGTGGCTGACATGAAGCCTGATTCTCTGCTATGACATGCAGACTAATTCTCTGCTGACATGAAGCCAGATTGTCTGTTACGGGACCTCTCTCCTCTGCCTGGGTGCTGGGCCTAAATTTATGACAATGGACTGTTGCAGTGGTGGCTGACGTGAAGCCTGATTCTCTGCTATGACATGCAGACTGATTCTCTGCTGACATGAAGCCAGATTGTCTGTTACGGGACCTCTCTGCTCTGCCTGTGTGCTAGGCCTAAATATATGCCAATGGACTGTTGCAGTGGTGGCTGACGTGAAGCCTGATTCTCTGCTATGACATGCAGACTGATTCTCTGCTGTCATGAAGCCAGATTGTCTGTTACGGGACCTCTCTGCTCTGCCTGTGTGCTAGGCCTAAATATATGCCAATGGACTGTTGCAGTGGTGGGTGACGTGAAGCCTCATTCTCTGCTATGACATGCAGACTGATTCTCTGCTGACATGAAGCCAGATCCTCTTTTACGGGACCTCTCTCCTCTGCCTGGGTGCTGGGCCTAAATTTATGACAATGGACTGTTGCAGTGGTGGCTGACGTGAAGCCTCATTCTCTGCTATGACATGCAGACTGATTCTCTGCTGACATGAAGCCAGATCCTCTGTTACGGGACCTCTCTCCTCTGCCTGGGTGCTGGGCCTAAATTTATGACAATGGACTGTTGCAGTGGTGGCTGACGTGAAGCCTGATTCTCTGCTATGACATGCAGACTGATTCTCTGCTGTCATGAAGCCAGATTGTCTGTTACGGGACCTCTCTGCTCTGCCTGTGTGCTAGGCCTAAATATATGCCAATGGACTGTTGCAGTGGTGGGTGACGTGAAGCCTGATTCTCTGCTATGATATGAAGACTGATTCTCTGCTGACATGAAGCCAGATTGTCTGTTACGGGACCTTTCTCCTCTGCCTGGGTTCTGGGCCTAAATTTATGAAAATTGACTCTTACAGTGGTGGGTGACGTGAAGCCTGATTCTCTGCTATGATATGAAGACTGATTCTCTGCTGACATGAAGCCAGATTGTCTGTTACGGGACCTTTCTCCTCTGCCTGGGTTCTGGGCCTAAATTTATGAAAATTGACTCTTACAGTGGTGGGTGACGTGAAGCCTGATTCTCTGCTATGATATGAAGACTGATTCTCTGCTGACATGAAGCCAGATTGTCTGTTACGGGACCTTTCTCCTCTGCCTGGGTTCTGGGCCTAAATTTATGAAAATTGACTCTTACAGTGGTGGGTGACGTGAAGCCTGATTCTCTGCTATGATATGAAGACTGATTCTCTGCTGACATGAAGCCAGATTGTCTGTTACGGGACCTTTCTCCTCTGCCTGGGTTCTGGGCCTAAATTTATGAAAATTGACTCTTACAGTGGTGGGTGACGTGAAGCCTGATTCTCTGCTATGATATGAAGACTGATTCTCTGCTGACATGAAGCCAGATTCTCTGTTACGGGAACTCTCTCCTCTGCCTGGGTGCTGGGCCTAAATTTATGACAATGGACTGTTGCAGTGGTGGCTGACGTGAAGCCTGATTCTCTGCTATGACATGCAGACTGATTCTCTGCTGACATGAAGCCAGATCCTCTGTTACGGGACCTCTCTCCTCTGCCTGTGTGTGTGCTGGGCCTAAATATATGCCAATGGACTGTTGCAGTGGTGGCTGACGTGAAGCCTCATTCTCTGCTAAGACATGCAGACTGATTCTCTGCTGACATGAAGCCAGATTCTCTGTTACGGGACCTCTCTCCTCTGCCTGTGTGTGTGCTGGGCCTAAATATATGCCAATGGACTGTTGCAGTGGTGGCTGACGTGAAGCCTCATTCTCTGCTATGACATGCAGACTAATTCTCTGCTGACATGAAGACAGATTCTCTGTTACGGGACCTCCCTCCTCTGCCTGGGTGCTGGGCCTAAATATATGCCAATGGACTGTTGCAGTGGTGGCTGACGTGAAGCCTCATTCTCTGCTATGACATGCAGACTGATTCTCTGCTGACATGAAGCCAGATCCTCTGTTACGGGACCTCTCTCCTCTGCCTGTGTGTGTGCTGGGCCTAAATATATGCCAATGGACTGTTGCAGTGGTGGCTGACGTGAAGCCTCATTCTCTGCTATGACATGCAGACTGATTCTCTGCTGACATGAAGCCAGATTCTCTGTTACGGGACCTCTCTCCTCTGCCTGTGTGTGTGCTGGGCCTAAATATATGCCAATGGACTGTTGCAGTGGTGGCTGACGTGAAGCCTCATTCTCTGCTATGACATGCAGACTAATTCTCTGCTGACATGAAGACAGATTCTCTGTTACGGGACCTCCCTCCTCTGCCTGGGTGCTGGGCCTAAATATATGCCAATGGACTGTTGCAGTGGTGGCTGACGTGAAGCCTCATTCTCTGCTATGACATGCAGACTGATTCTCTGCTGACATGAAGCCAGATCCTCTGTTACGGGACCTCTCTCCTCTGCCTGTGTGTGTGCTGGGCCTAAATATATGCCAATGGACTGTTGCAGTGGTGGCTGACGTGAAGCTTTATTCTCTGCTATGACATGCAGACTGATTCTCTGCTGACATGAAGCCAGATTCTCTGTTACGGGACCTCTCTCCTCTGCCTGTGTGTGTGCTGGGCCTAAATATATGCCAATGGACTGTTGCAGTGGTGGCTGACGTGAAGCCTCATTCTCTGCTATGACATGCAGACTAATTCTCTGCTGACATGAAGACAGATTCTCTGTTACGGGACCTCCCTCCTCTGCCTGGGTGCTGGGCCTAAATATATGCCAATGGACTGTTGCAGTGGTGGCTGACGTGAAGCCTCATTCTCTGCTATGACATGCAGACTGATTCTCTGCTGACATGAAGCCAGATTCTCTGTTACGGGACCTCTCTCCTCTGCCTGTGTGTGTGCTGGGCCTAAATATATGCCAATGGACTGTTGCAGTGGTGGCTGACGTGAAGCCTCATTCTCTGCTATGACATGCAGACTAATTCTCTGCTGACATGAAGCCAGATTCTCTGTTACGGGACCTCTCTCCTCTGCCTGTGTGTGTGCTGGGCCTAAATATATGCCAATGGACTGTTGCAGTGGTGGCTGACGTGAAGCCTCATTCTCTGCTATGACATGCAGACTAATTCTCTGCTGACATGAAGACAGATTCTCTGTTACGGGACCTCCCTCCTCTGCCTGGGTGCTGGGCCTAAATATATGCCAATGGACTGTTGCAGTGGTGGCTGACGTGAAGCCTCATTCTCTGCTATGACATGCAGACTGATTCTCTGCTGACATGAAGCCAGATTGTCTGTTACGGGACCTCTCTCCTCTGCCTGGGTGCTGGGTAGTGTTGAGCGCGAATATTCGAAAAGCAAATTTTTTTCGCGAATATCGCAACTTCGCGATTTCGCGAATATTTCGAATATAGTGCTATATATTCGTAAAAACGAATATTCGTTTTTTGTTTTCCCCCCCCCCCCCCACAAAATTACAGTACACATATAATTGATTGTTTCCCAAAGGTCCAACAGCTCAGATCTTACTCACATTGCCTAGAAAGTGATTGAGGCGCGAATCTTCGTAAGGCGATTTTATTAGCGCACATGCGAATATCGGCACGTCCCAGAACAGAGGCAAAGGGCTTTGCATTCATACATTAGTGAATTGAGTTGCGAATCTTCGTAAGGCGATTTTATTAGCGCACATGCGAATATCTACACTTGTCCCAGAACAGAGGCAAAGGGCTTTGCATTCATACATTAGTGATTGAATTGAGCTGCGAATCTTCGTAAGGCGATTTTATTAACGCAAATGCAAATATCTACACTTGTCCCCAGAACAGAGAGGCAAAGGCCTGTGCATTCATATAGTATAGCACCATATTCGCGAATACGTAGAACTTCGTAAAATTCGATTAACGAAAATTCGTATTTTTTATTTTACTTTCCACCTTACAGATTACATTGATCTGTACTCTGTCAACTACTGTCATCACCCCCCACTGTATCTCGATTGATTCCCAAAAGTCTCACATTCCCTAGAAAGTGATTGAGGTGCGAATCTTCGTAAGGCGATTTTATTAGCGCACATGCGAATATCTACACTTGTCCCAGAACAGAGGCAAAGGGCATTGCATTCATACATTAGTGATTGAATTGAGTTGCGAATCTTCGTAAGGCGATTTCATTAGCGCACATGTGAATTTTGCATAAAATATATGTATTATGCGATGCGAAAATTCGAATTATCGCATATGCGAAATAATAACGAATTTGAATAATCGCGAATATTTTACGAATATTCTTTCGAATATTCACAAAATTTCGCGAATTCGAATATGGGACATGCCGCTCAACACTAGTGCTGGGCCTAAATTTATGACAATGGACTGTTGCAGTGGTGGGTGACGTGAAGCCTGATTCTCTGCTATGACATGCAGACTGATTCTCTGCTGACATGAAGCCAGATTGTCTGTTACGGGACCTCTCTCCTCTGCCTGGGTGCTGGGCCTAAATATATGCCAATGGACTGTTGCAGTGGTGGCTGACGTGAAGCCTCATTCTCTGCTATGACATGCAGACTAATTCTCTGCTGACATGAAGCCAGATTGTCTGTTACGGGACCTCTCTCCTCTGCCTGGGTGCCGGGGCCTAAATATCTGAGAATGGACTGTTCCAGTGGTGGGTGACGGGAAGCCAGATTCTCTGCTATGGAACCTCTCTCCAATTGATTTTGGTTAATTTTTATTTATTTAATTTTTATTTTAATTCATTTCCCTATCCACATTTGTTTGCAGGGGATTTACCTACATGTTGCTGCCTTTTGCAGCCCTCTAGCTCTTTCCTGGGCTGTTTTACAGCCTTTTTAGTGCCGAAAAGTTCGGGTCCCCATTGACTTCAATGGGGTTCGGGTTCGGGACGAAGTTCGGATCGGGTTCGGATCCCGAACCCGAACATTTCCGGGATGTTCGGCCGAACTTCTCGAACCCGAACATCCAGGTGTTCGCTCAACTCTACCAAAGAGCTCTATTTTGGTCTCATCAGACCACAGCACCTTCTCCCAGTCACTCTCTGAATCATTCAGGTGTTCATTGGCAAACTTCAGACGGGCCTGCACATGTGCCTTCCTGAGCAGGGGGACCTTGCGAGCCCTGCAGGATTTTAATCCATTGCGGTGTAATGTGTTTCCAATGGTTTTCTTGGTGACTGTGGTCCCTGCTAATTTGAGGTCATTAACTAACTCCTCCCGTGTAGTTCTAGGATGCTTTTTCACCTTTCTCAGAACCATTGACACCCCACGAGGTGAGATCTTGCGTGGAGCCCCAGAGCGAGGTCGATTGATGGTCATTTTGTGCTCCTTCCATTTTCGAACAATCGCACCAACAGTTGTCACCTTCTCTCCCAGCTTCTTGCTAATGGTTTTGTAGCCCATTCCAGCCTTGTGCAGGTCTACAATTTTGTCTCTGACATCCTTGGACAGCTCTTTGGTCTTTCCCATGTTGGAGAGTTTGGAGTCTGCTTGATTGATTGATTCTGTGGACAGGTGTCTTTTATACAGGTGACTAGTTAAGACAGGTGTCCTTAATGAGGGTGACTAATTGAGTAGAAGTGTCTAACCACTCTGTGGGAGCCAGAACTCTTAATGGTTGGTAGGGGTTCAAATACTTATTTCACTCAATGAAATGCAAATCAGTTGCTATCTTTTATTTAAAGTTATTTTTTCGATTTTCCTTTTGATGTGCTATCTGCCACTGTTACAATAAACCTACCATTGAAATGATACTGTTCTGAGACTTTTCATTTCTTTGTCATTGGACAAACTTACAAAATCAGTGAGGGGTCAAATAATTATTTCCGCCACTGTATCATTCATGCAATCGCATGTGTGATGGACACTAGGATGCAAAAACAAGTAACAAGATACTACTTGCACGTGCCGGATACAGCCAAGGGGGCCCCAAATTATTCATGGGGTTGGCGGTGCATTCATTCGCAAAGTTCGGCCGCAGCCCCAGTACAAGCGTTAATGGTGCCTCACTAGTCCTGTGTGTGAGGTCTTTCCTTGCAAGTAGCTGTTTTTAGGTTTGGAGCGACTGCAGTTCTGATAGAATATACAGCAGCCTCGGCTACTCTCTTTTCACTCTCTTGGCTGACAGATTCCCTGCCTCCCTGTTCTACACACACACAATTTTTACTCTCTGACTGTCCCTGATGGTTTCCTTTAAGGCATTGTAAAACCCAATCACCCTCATTCACAGTCCAGCATAGAATGATGTTCTGATCATTCCTTTAGGGTGCCTTCCTGCATGCTGCAACTCTGATTGCCTCAGCCAGGCTGCCTGTCGGCCTGGGAGCCAATCAGAGCAAGCCCTCCCCCCACTTCTCAGGGTCCTGTGAGAACCCTTCTTCTTGCTCCCTAGTGCATTTTTCATGCTGACATGTGCACAAAAATGGAGCTAAGAGCCATTTTAGTGGATTCATCCAAAACTAAAGTGAAAAGATTTGGTCCGAATTGGTTCGCTCATTCTTAGTGCCCAGTAATCTGCTTGTGCCAACAGGACTCCCACTTAGCCAAGTTGCTGGCATTTCAGTCACTGCTTTACCAATTAGAGTATTCTACTGCCTTTAGGCAAAAGATGGTTCAAGCCTAGCCACCATTATTTCTCAAAAAGGCTGTCCCTGCCTTGTACTGTCATCTGGTAGAAAACTTTGCCACAATCGACACATGGAGCAGTTGTTACTGTCAGAAACAAATATGTCTTTCACGACCTCCTGGGTTAATGTTTCGCATGGCAGTGGTTATACGGACACATCCATAGTTATGTAAGTCTGGTTGCCACACCTGGTGCTTGTCCATCTTCTTCATGTCCTCGTCAATGGACATGATTCTATCCTGACAGACAAAGCACAAAGTCTTGCTTCCACCCCTCAACTAGATACAGATAAATCAAACAAATGAGTCACAATATAATCATTTATCGATGAAAGTGATCCAATAACACATGTCTGTGAGTGGCAAAAGTATGTGAACATTTGTATGGTGATGGATCATGTGAATTACCATGTGATGAGCGTAGTGACGTCATCAAAGATCCTTTTCATCACAGATGAAGACAGAAGAGATGCCGGCTGCGCGAACAAGTGGATTAAGGTGAATTTAATTATTATTTTTTTAAATGTAACCCCTCCAGCCCTATTGTACTATGCATTCTGTATTCAGAATGCAATTATTTTCCCTTATAACCATGTTACAAGGGAAAATAATAATGATCGGGTCCCCATCCCGATCGTCACCGAGCAACCGTGCATGAAAATTGCACCACATCCGCACTTGCTTGCGGATGCATGCGATTTTCACGCAATCCTATTCATTTCTATGGGGCTTACGTTACGTGAAAAACGCACAAAGAGGAGCATGCTGCGATTTTCACACAATGCACAAGTGATGCGTAAAAATCACCGCTCATGTGCACAGCCCCATAGAAATGAATGGGTCCGGATTCAGTGCGGGTGCAATGCGTTCACCTCACGCATTGCACCCGCTCAGAAATCTCACCCGTGTGAAAGGGGCCTAAGGGTCTTGGCTTCAAAATAGAGTGTCATTTGCTATTGATGGTGAATAACAGTGCAGCAGAAAGCCATCGGATAAACATGCTCTTTTTCAGCTATGAACAAACTCTACAGCAGGCATGCTGAATCTGTGGCCCTCTAGCTGTCGAAAAACTACGGCCTCCAGCATGCCCGTACAGCCTACAGCTATCAGCCTACAGCAGGTCATGGTGGGAGTTGTAGTTTTACAACAGCTGGAGTGCCGCAGTTTGTGCATTCCTGCTCTACAGAATAAAAAATGTACGGTGTGTACAGAATAACTAACCCCAACAGAACAGTGAATGTACCTCTGGAGGATGTACAGGAAGGATAAATTATGTAATGTTAGTTTACTGTGACTCCACTGGCAGAATGGCGAGTGCAGATACAGGCTGTAACCGAGGGACAGTACAGTGTCAATAATGTATGTACACAGTGTCTCCACCAGCAGAATAGTGAGTGCAGCTCTTGAATATAGGACATATTGGTGGTCAAATACATGCAGCAAACCTCTGCACAGGTCTTACCCTGCCCTCAGAAATGAGAAGCCTCATGCAACCCCACCTTGAAGACTGGCCCAAGACACAGTTTTCTACAGGCATACAGCTCCTGCGCTCCTTAAGGGCAGGAGCTCACAAGTTCCCTGCCATTCTTCTCAGTCAGCATTCACAGGGATCCAGGTAGTGCTGTTGGAAATCCTTGGTGGGGATCTTCAGGGTCACATGACTGCAATGTCTGTGACCCTATTGATCACCATGGAAACCGGCTTGTTAGTGCTCTCAGCTTTCTGCATGCCTCTGGCACTGGCAGATAACTTTAAAATGGTTTCATTTTATAAGCAAGAAATTATAGATCAATGGGCCTAATTTGTAGCTCAGTGAGTTATGGAAATATCATAGTTCATTGTGCTACGCTTTTTCTGCAACTCTCATTCATCTCCAAAGGAGTTAAAGGGGTTGTGCCACAAATATAAATGTATGCCATCCCACAGATAGCACTGTTATGTCACTTCCCTGAAATCAAAACTGCCTTATTTTATTGTCATTAGTCTACCATTGCACTAGGTTACATCCTGACTTGGAGCCTGATAATGTACAGTCGTGGCCAAAAGTTTTGAGAATCACATAAATATTGGAAATTGGAAAAGTTGCTGCTTAAATTTTTATAATAGCAATTTGCATATACTCCAGAATGTTATGAAGTGTGATCAGATGAATTGCATAGTCCTTCTTTGTCATGAAAATTAACTTAATCACAAAAAAACCTTTCCACTGCATTTCATTGCTGTCATTAAAGGACCTGCTGAGATCATTTCAATAATTGTCTTGTTAACTCAGGTGAGAATGTTGACAAGCACAAGGCTGGAGATCATTATGTCAGGCTGATTGGGTTAAAATGGCAGACTTGACCTGTTAAAAGGAGGGTAATGCTTGAAATCATTGTTCTTCCATTGGTAACCATGGTGACCTGCAAAGAAACGTGTGCAGCCATCATTGCGTTGCATAAAAATGGCTTCACAGGCAAAGATATTGTGGCTACTAAGATTGCACCTCAATCCACAATTTATAGGATCATCAAGAACTTCAAGGAAAGAAGTACAATTCTTGTTAAGAAGGCTTCAGGGCGTCCAAGAAAGTCCAGCAAGCGCCAGGATCATCTCCTAAAGAGGATTCAGCTATGGGATCGGAGTGCCACCAGTGCAGAGCTTGCTCAGGAATGGCAGCAGGCAGGTGTGAGCGCATCTGCACGCACAGTGAGGCGAAGACTTTTGGAAGATGGCCTGGTGTCAAGAAGCCACTTCTCTCAAAAAAAAAAATCAGGGACAGATTGATTTTCTGCAGAAAATATGGTGAATGGACTGCTGAGGACTGGGACAAAGTCATATTCTCCGATGAAGCCTCTTTACGATTGTTTGGAGCATCAGGAAAAAGGCTTGTCCGGAGAAGAAAAGGTGAGCGCTACTATCAGTCCTGTGTCATGCCAACAGTAAAGCATCCTGAGACCATTCATGTGTGGGGTTGCTTCTCATCCAAGGGAGTGGGCTCACTCACAATTTTGCCCAAAAACACAGCCATGAAAAAAGAATGGTACCAAAACACCCTCCAACAGCAACTTCTTCCAACAATCCAACAACAGTTTGGTGAAGAACAATAAAATTTTCCAGCATGATGGAGCACCGTGCCATAAGGCAAAAGTGATAACTCTGCACTGTCTATATCTATACAATATACACATATATGTATTTATGCTGATATGTTGATATCTAAGTAGTTGTATTTTATATTGATAAAAGTAATAAATATTTTATTTTGATGCAAAAATACTGTGAGCCAGCCTATATTATTATTTGATTTATCTGTTTTCTTTCAGCTGGTAACTGAAAGGCTGAGCTCCAGTAGCTTGCTGGTGGAGCCTTTCTAAAAATTATTTAGTAGTAAAATTTTCTACCATAGAAAGTTGCTCCCAGCAGTTTTGCATTTTTGCATTTTTAGTTTGTATTTTTAGTTTGTATTTCACATTTTATATATCTCATTGAGATTTTGAGTGTATTTATTTATTGTGAGTATTTTAAATAATGGATATTTGGCAATATATGGCGTTAAAACAAGAGACAATTGATAAATTTGTCTTCTTGGAAGGTTCAGATAGTGTACCTAAACAGTTAGAGATATCTCAACCAAACATGTTTGAGACATTTAAAACACTTGAAAAACTGCTAATGAGAAAATTAAGACACCAGTGGGAGATCAGGTCGTTAACCCAATATTTAAAAGCAGGAATTACTCCACAAGGGCTGACATTGTCTAAATCTCCGGCCTCTGACCTGTGTGGGGAACGATTTGACTCCCAGTGGGAGTGTTTTTTCAAGATCCAGTCTACTGCATTAGTACAATTGGTAATACAGAGAAGGGAGGAATTGGTAATAGAGCTAGAACATTTAATAAAAGGAAAAAGGGAAATAATGGACACCTTTAGAAAAGACGATGAATATTTGAGACTCCAAAAAGAATTATTTATGAAAATAGATAAAATTGAGCAAGAGATTATTGAGAAAAAAATTAAAAAATTCTCAATAACATCAAGAAAACAAATGAACACTCAAAAATATTCTATGGAAAAAACTGGGGCTGGACCATCAAGAGGGAGGGATGTTCCAATCCCAGTTAAAAACCACCCTATCAATAATAGCAAATATGATATGGATGTAACAACAAATGGAGCCATTAATACATCGTCTTTTTTAGTAAAGAGTCCGGGATTGAAAAAACAAGAGTGGTTAAAATACAAACCCAAAGTAAACTATCAACATTTAAAGCAACAACAGAAAGGGGCTCATTCACAAGCACAACATCAGAGAAACAATGTAAGGAAACAAACACCACAGCCGATGATTCCTTGGTCATTTTCTCTATCCAAGGAACCACATTCACTAATAGAATCACACAAGGAGATACGATTAGCAACACAGAAAGCAGATCCGATATTGAACATGCAGCCCAAAATTTTCACAGCACAAGCACAAATACACAATTTGGTCACCCAATTGAACACAACCACACGCAAAAGAGAACACGAAGAAGCAGAAATAAACGAGGGCCCAAAAGTAAAAATGGGGAAGCCACAGGAGACAACTTAATTAATCTAAGCACAAGGGAACTAATCCCTTCATAAAAGTCACTATTATCAAAAGGCTTAAAATTTGCCCCCAGTGTAAAGCTTAATAAATTCGATTCCTATATTGGAATTGAGAAATATATTAAAAAATTATGTTGCAAAAAATATTTCATGAAAAATTGCAATTACCAATTTGATGAAAGGATACCCCGTTACCAACATGTTGATGTGAGACTTAAATGTAGAATGTATCCCAAACAAGAAATAAGTAACGAAATGGCTTCATTTAGAGGAGCGGTTGAGGCAGATATAAGAAAACTTAACCCAAAACAAAAAGGGAATACAAATCTGTCCCAACAAGAGATACAGTCAATAAAGCAATTACAGAAAGACCTTGAGATCACAATACGCCCAGCTGATAAAGGGGGGGGCAATTGTGATCTTAGATACCGAAAAATATAACGAAGAGTGTTTGAGACAGTTGTCAGATATTACAACTTATAGACAACTATGTGAGGATCCTCTAGCTTTATATTCTAAACAACTGTCACTATTGTGTAATAAAGCAAAAGAAACAGGTATTCTAAATGAGACAGAATGCAATTTTATTTTGGGTACACAAAAGAGATTACCCATATTCTATTGTATCCCCAAGATACACAAGGATTCGGTCAACCCTCCTGGAAGACCGATTGTCTCTGGCATAGGTTCATTAACATCTAACCTGTCTCAGTATCTAGATAGGTTTTTACAACCCTATGTCAGAGAGACTCCTTCGTATCTTGGGGATACCTCTACAGTAGTCTCTCTGTTGGAAAATATGTACTGTCACCCTGATTGGCTGCTTGCTACATTGGACGTCAGTTCTCTGTATACAAGCATTAACCACAGTCAGGGCACAAAAGCAATATCTAAAATTTTGTCCCAAAAGGCCAATTTAGCAAAGGAACAATTACAATTCATACTGGATGGGATCAGCTTTGTGCTCAACCATAACTACTTCCAATTTGGGTCCAATTATTACTTGCAGACCACCGGCACCGCCATGGGTACCAGGTTCGCTCCGAGTTATGCCAATTTATTTATGGCAGCTTGGGAACAAGATATCATCACCCCAAAACTCGGAGCGGACCTGGTCCTATGGCGGCGTTACATTGATGATATTCTGTTAATTTGGAAGGGATCTCATGTAACATTGCTACCATTTATTAATGATATTAATACAAATGATTTCAACTTGAAATTTTCAGCCAACATTGATCCACATACAGTAGAATTTTTAGATTTACATATTGAAAAGAAACAAGAAACCTTTGCCTGCAGTACATACCAAAAAGATGTAGCCAAGAATAGTTTTATCTTGAATACAAGCTGTCACCTTCCAAGGTGGCTTTTGAACGTCCCTTTTAGCCAATTTAGGCGCCTAAAAAGAAACTGTACAGAAAAAGAGCAATTTGAGGTGGAGGCACAATATATGAAAGCACAATTTTTGCAAAAAGAATATCCTAATAGACTGTTGGAGGACTCAATACAAAGAGTGAGAGAATTGGATAGAGCCTCCTTCTTTAAACCAAAGGAAATATGTAATATCACCCAAGAACAAGATACAACAGCTAAAATAATCTTACCATATAACAAAGATTACAAGATGGTAAATAGTATCGTCCGTAAACATTGGCATCTATTAAAGGACGACAAGATGTTGGGTCCCATACTCCCTATGTATCCTCCAATAGTATACACTCGGGCTCCCAATTTGGGACTCCAAGTGGCCCCCACAATAAGGAAAAAGCAAACAAAATTAGTGACAACCCCATGGTCCAATCTGAAAGGTTTCTTCAGATGTGGCTGCTGTCAAAACTGTAGACAAACACAGTTTGATAGAAACATAAAATTTATAACATCAACGTCTAATAATTTTAAATGGGAAATTTATGAAATTTTGTCATGCAATAGTAAAGCTGTCATTTACATTATTCAATGCCCATGCCCAAAGCAGTACATTGGACGCACTAAAAGGGTATTCAAGACCAGAATTGCAGAACATATCAATAATATTAAGAAACAGTCTGAAACGCATCCCTTATCCAAACATTTTAAACTTTATCATGCAGGTGACCATAGCCAAATGAAATTTTTGGCCATACAATCGGTCAAAGAAGACTGGAGGGGAGGAGATTTTGTGGCCAAAATGTCTAGACAGGAGTCCAAGAAGATCTTCGAGTTTGGATCTTTGATGCCTGCGGGTCTCAACTCGGAGATTGAAATTTTTGGCTTCCTATAGGGAGGATGGGTTGGTTTACACGGGGAGTCGATGCTAGGCTGGTTAACAGCGCACTGACTCCCCCTGCATTCCTTCCCATCCCCCCCAGTGCTACACTCCAGATATTCCGGCAGTTCCTGAGCTAGTGATTTGTTCATTTTATTTTTTAATTTTAATTTGTCATTTTTTAATGCATTTTCAATGTATATTTACATGGTGTGATACTATAGACTCCAGTGTATAATATACTGGAGTCTAACATTGATTATTTATGTGCTATTAGCAGATAGGGTGAAGATCAGGATTTTGCAGCCCATTAAGCTGCACAGTCCAGGATCCGAACCATATTTTATTTCAAACCCGAAAGGGTATTTAAATCCATGACTAGTAGGTTCACATCCAGCATTCTACATTCAACTACTGAGGAAGGAACAACGTTCCGAAACGCGTCTAGTGTGTATTAGACCAAGGCTACTGGTGCGGTTTTTATCCTGCAAAAAAGGACTTTTTCAGCCATTGAAAGAAACCCTATGCTATCATCTATCTGTCCGTTTGTGTATCAACGCTACAGAACAAAAGCAAACGAATTACAAAGCAAACTCTGCTATACCAAGCTCCGGTAACCTGACGGGCTCAAGCAAGTAACATCGCAGCTGCATCAGCTTCCGCCAACCATACGGCTCCAAGCACCTACGTCATCAACCAGCGACTTGCCATCCAGCTGGCCACGTGGGGCGCTGCGAGAACGGGTTGGAAGCTCGCTCCCAAAGTGGAGAGAGAGAGAGCGAACGCTGTAACTTGAAAAGCAGTATAATCACCACCGTCAAAAGGTACCTAAAAACAGAGTTTGCTGTTACAAGGACAATCTTTGAACCTGTCCGGTTCTAACAAACTGGTAAATTGGTATATAAGTCCGTGGACATTTCTAGTGGTATCAACTGAAATTTTGCAGGTCCAGTATAGCCATAAGGTTCTATTTATTTGTTAGGAGTACTCCAGTCTGTATAGGTTAGTGCGTGAGCTCTGCACTGTCTATATCTATACAATATACACATATATGTATTTATGCTGATATGTTGATATCTAAGTAGTTGTATTTTATATTGATAAAAGTAATAAATATTTTATTTTGATGCAAAAATACTGTGAGCCAGCCTATATTATTATTTGATTTAAGTGGCTCGGGGACCAAGACGTTGACATTTTGGGTCCATGGCCTGGAAACTCCCCAGATCTTAATCCTATTGAGAACTTGTGGTCAATACTCAAGAGGCGGGTGGACAAACAAAAACCCACTAATTCTGACAAACTCCAAGAAGTGATTATGAAAGAATGAGTTGCTATCAGTCAGGAATTGGCCCAGAAGTTGATTGAGAGCATGCCCAGTCGAATTGCAGAGGTCCTGAAAAAGAAGGGCCAACACTGCAAATACTGACTCTTTGCATAAATCCTGTCGATAAAAGCCTTTGAAACGTATGAAGTGCGTGTAATTATATTTCACTACATCACAGAAACAACTGAAACAAAGATCTAAAAGCAGTTTAGCAGCAGACTTTGTGAAAACTAATATTTGTGTCATTCTCAAAACTTTTGGCCATGACTGTAGAATGCACAAGCATCGTTTAAGAGAACAAAGGGGCATGTCATTCTGATGTCAGGATACATCTCACTGTCCTGAGGTATGATGGGACAGCAGACACATGACAAACCAGGAAGTAAGATTCAAGAATGGGGGATAAGAGAAAACTGCAAATGAAAAAAAATAATAATAATCCAAGGAGGAATGGGAGCTTGATTAATTGCTGAAAATAAAATTTTGAGTGAAAAGTAGTGTATGTCACAACTCTTTTAAAAACAGCCTAGCACACTTGACTGTGTTCATAAAGAGAACAGTGCACATGTCTCCAGCTATCTATTCATGGTGGCCATGTTTCCAAGCAGTGTAGAGGGTTCTTAAGACAGGTGTAGGTCTCAGAGGTGGGATAGGCATCTTGGACATTTATGGTGTATCCTTGATGAGAATACTCCTTAACTTTCATATAAAGAATACATTTTGAATTAACGTAAAATTGTAATGTAAAGCTGTGCTTACAGGGATAATAGAAAAAGAATTATAGAAAAGAATAGAAAATGAACATTCTGATCTAAGAAAAATCAAGAAGTTTAAGAAATGCTCTTCTATTTGTCGAGCTTAGCTTACGTTCTTGAAAAAATATGCTTCCTTGTAAGAATAAACTAAATCAAAATTACTACAATCTAAGCTAAGCAGAGTTGTCACATTAATTTAAGTGGTTATGCTTTTATGATTAACATGCAATTAAATTGTAATTTCCGAGCCTCATTTTGAAGTCAAAAGAAAAACCTCATTCAAGGGTGTTCAGAACATATCAGCGTCTTATCAAATGTGAACAGCATATTAAATGCTTTTACAAATTTTCATATTATAAATCATCTAAATTGTTTGGTTTTATATTATGAACTCCAGTGATGTAACATAAATGCACGGAAATAAAACATTTTCCAAAGGCAAATACTATGTTATTATCTTCTCTTCAAAGTACACTTGTAGATTACATGTTAATTACCTCATAATGAAGAGCTCTACAACTCTGTAACATACAGGAGCCACCAACATCACCACCACCACTGATTTGCTGTGTTAGGCCTCATTCACACGTCCGTGATGACATCCATGACTAGATGTGAAGATGCCATGTGTTTGGACCATGTGTCTTTTTTGCCCTCTGTGTGTCACTTGTATTCCATGGACACTGCTAGGCTGAAAATTTGTTTCCAGAGCATCTACTACCAATGATCCATGAAAACTAAGGATCAAACACAGATGGCATCTGTGTTGTGTCTGTGGTTTTCATGGACCCATAAACAATAGTGTGCATGAGGGATCCAAATTGGGTATGCCAACGTAGTGTCACCACAGACCCACAGTCCATGGAATACCATTAATGTGTGACGTCAATGGGTACATGTGCTCTCTGTGGAGACCACAGACAGCACATGCCTGTGATTCACTGATGTGTAAAAGGGGCCTTAATTGTATAGCAGGCGACTGTTCAATACTATTTGCATAGTACAGCCATTCTTATTAAAAGTGAATGAACAGCCGTTTTATAATCCAGCACTGGACAGTTACTACATCTTGTATTCAGAATTGTTTCTTTCTATGTGCTATTATGTTTTATGCTTTTTCCTTGCAGCAATGACTTTGCAGTTAATATATTTCTTTATCCTGACTTTATATAAGACGTATAACATTTATAAAAGTGAACTGGAAAAAAAATTCTAAATCGTCACACACTAGGTCTATTATTTTACAGTATAATTAAAAAGATATATCTGAAAATTATATGTGCATTAATGCTTTACCTTTATGAATTTATTATAGCATCTGCAAAGCGTGCAGCACAGCAGGATTTCTCAGTTGTATAACATGCTGTGTCAGACGTTATAGCGGCAAGAGGAGCTCTAAATGAGCCTTAAATCCCAGATATTACTTCCTTTAATATTTGTAAGCTATTTCAGGCCATCTATTTGATCTGTGAGGAGTCCAGTTTTATCAAAGGATTCTCAGAATAAAGCGTTTCATAACTGTAACTGTACCTTACAAAGGTCAATGAAAAAATTACTTTTTTGGGATCAAAGCTTTAAACCAAAATGACTCACTTGACATTCCTTTATGATGCATTATTGTGTACCATACATATTTTTTACATTTTTTGCAGAAGATATCATAAAGTAGCAGTAAAACTTTGGATTATCTAGCTGATAACTATATACTTATTTGGTACAATGCAATATTATATTCTACAGTATATGCCGTTTTCACAAAGTTAAAGTATTTCTGTTTCATACAGTATATCAGAAGGACAAATCTCACGTGTTTCAAGTAATGCAATACTGCCATAACAATAGTGCCACATCATTTATAAAAAAAAAGGCCAAATTATTCTAATAGTAAGCATTACAAGTATAGAAATTGGTCTCAGAAGATTTTGGACCTCCCTATTTTAGGAATCAATAAAAGTCTCAATATCTTCAATGCTATTTTCTACTCCCTCTACTTTACTACAACCCAATTCCAAAAAAAAGTCAGGATGCTGTGTAAAATGTAAATGAATGTAAATAAAAATAGAAAACAATAATTTACAAATCTCATAGACTCATGTTTCTTTCACAATGGATCATATATCAGGTGTTGAAAGTGAGACATTTTACCATTTGTTGAAAAAAATGTACTAATTTAGAACTTGATGGCATCAACACATCTCAAAATATCTGAGCACTGCTTTGTAACACCCCCCTGTGCTCTGCCCACTCCCCCATCTTGATTGACAGGGCTAGACATCAGAATGTTGAGAACAGATCCTAGCATCTACATGTTATATACAAATATAGCCGATCTAAAATGAACTCTGATAACACATGTCAGTGTTACCTCGTGTCATTTTGCGACAAATAGTGATGAGCGGCAGGGGCAATATTCGAATTTGTGATATTTCGTGAATATTTGGCCAAATATTCGCCATATATTCGTGAATTCGAGAATTCGTTATCTCCAGTCATTATTTTCTTGATTGCGGAAATCAGCAATTGAAAAAATTCGCATTACGAAAATTCACAATCAACACTACTCCTAAATTTAAAGATATTGCTGCCTCTCATTGGCCCACAAGCTAGAAGCAGGGAGGGATCATATGTACTGATTAAGAAACTTTCCAAAGGAGCTGTGGAAAATGAAAGGTGGGATCTGATTGGTTGCTATGGCAACTAAGCCAGTTCTACTTTACACCAGTTTGATAAATGACCCCAATTATTTTCAATATGATATGGATATGGGGGAGATTTATTAAACTGGTGTAAAGTATAACTGGTATAAAGTATTACTGCTTTATCCACAGACACAATATAGAATTATAAAGACACCAGTAATATGTGTTAGCTCATAAGCATTGAAAAAAACATGTATCTCTATGTGGAAATGCTGAAGCTTTGTGGTAAGTGTCTGGTTTTTGCATGTAGAGATCCCAGGTTTGATTCCTGGAAAAAACTTCAAGGCTTTTTTTTTATACATTTAACCCATAATAAAAGTCTATGGGGGAGAATTATCACACTGGTGTAACTTAGAACTGTCTTAGTTGCCCATAGCAACCAATCAGATTCCATCTTTCATTTTTCATTGCTCCTTTAGAAAATGAAACATAGAATCTGATTGGTTGCTATAGGCAACTAAGACAGTTCTAAGTTACACCAGTGTGATAATTCTCCCCCATAGACTTTTATTATGGGTTAAATGTATAAAAAAAAAGCCTTGAAGCTTTTTCCAGGAATCAAACCTGGGATCTCTACATGCAAAAACCAGACACTTACCACAAAGCTTCAGCATTTCCACATAGAGATACATGTTTTTTTCAATGCTTATGAGCTAACACATATTACTGGTGTCTTTATAATTCTATATTGTGTCTGTGGATAAAGCAGTAATTTGTATATTAGCTTTCTGAGCATATCTCAGTGTGGCAAAGCTATTGTACATAGAGTATATAATATGTGCATGCTAGGACACAGCTCTTCCATCAGCATGCTGATGTCTAATCCTGTCAATCAAGTAGAGAGGGGAGGGGGTGTTACAACGCAGTGCTCAAATGATTCAGCCCCGCCTTCTGGCGTTCCAACTTGCTTGTTTGCATATGAATAAAAACTTATTTATCTCTGCAGGTGTTTAGCATACAGAGAAAAGATAGGTATTGTTTTAATCAGCATGATGAACCCTAGCAGGCAGTATGCCTGGTTTAATAGGGTTGATCTTGGTGACAAAGCCACTTTAATGCTAGGACAATCAAGTACTTATGCACCTGGCCAGCACCCGCATATGCCCTCCTGATTTCAACTCTATACCTTTTCTCAGGATGGTGATATTGCAGTATTTTCTGCAGCACTGTGTTGTTTGGTTTTGCTGGGGTGGTATTTTGTGCTGTACTACTGTATTGGTGGCCACCCCTACTTCTGTTTTGGCTTGTGTTGTTAGGAGGCACATATGCAAACTGTTGTAATTTGTACACCGTTCACCTGATTTGGATGTAAATACCCTCAAATTAAGGCCTCATGCACACGACAGTTTATTTTCACGGTCCGCAAAAACGGGGTCCGTAGGTCCGTGATCCGTGACCGTTTTTTCGTCCGTGGGTCTTCCTTGATTTTTGGAGGATCCACGGACATGAAAAAAAAGTCGTTTTGGCGTCTGCCTGGCCGTGCGGAGCCAAACGGATCCGTCCTGAATTACAATGCAAGTCAATGGGGACGGTTCCGTTTGATGTTGACACAATATGGTGCCATTTCAAACGGATCCGTCCCCATTGACTTTCAATGTAAAGTCTGGAGTTCTTTTATACCATCGGATTGGAGTTTTCTCCAATCCGATGGTATATTTTAACTTGAAGCGTCCCCATCACCATGGGAACGTCTCTATGTTAGAATATACTGTCGGATATGAGCTACTTCGTGAAACTCAGATCCGACAGTATATTCTAACACAGAGGGGTTCCCAGGGTGATGGGGACGCTTCTAGTTAGAATACACTACAAACTTTGTACAAGACTGCCCCCTGCTGCCTGGCAGCACCCGATCTCTTACAGGGGGATATGATAGCACAATTAACCCCTTCAGGTACGGCACCTAAAGGGGTTAATTGTACTATCATATTCCCCTGTAAGAGATCAAGGCTGCCAGGCAGCAGGGGGCAGACCCCCCCCTCCCCAGTTTGAATATCGTTGGTGGCACAGTGTGCGCCCCCCATCGGGCCCCCCCTTCCTCCCTCTAATGTTAGAAATCGTTGGTGGCACAGTGTGCGCCCACCATCGCCCCCCTCCCTCCCTCTATTGTAATAAATCGTTGGTGGCACAGTGTGCGCCCACCATCGGCCCCCCCTCCCTCTATAGCAGTAACAACATTGGTGGCAGTGTGCGGCCTCCCATTCCCCCCCCCATCATTGGTGGCAGCGGAGTTCCGATCGGAGTCCCAGTTTAATCGCTGGGGCTCCGATCGGTAACCATGGCAACCAGGACGCTACTGCAGTCCTGGTTGCCATGGTTACTTAGCAATAGTACAATAGTAGAAGACTCATAGTTACCTGCTTGCTGCTGCGATGTCTGTGTCCGGCCGGGAGCTCCACCTACTGGTAAGTGACAGGTCTGTGCGGCGCATTGCTAAAGAACTGTCACTTACCAGTAGGAGGAGCTCCCGGCCATTCACAGACATCGCAGCAGCAAGCAGGTAAGTATGAATCTTCTACTGTTGTACTATTGCTAAGTAACCATGGCAACCAGGGCTGCAGTAGCTTCCTGGTTGCCATGGTTACCGATCGGAGCCCCAGCGATTAAACTGGGACTCCGATCGGAACTCCGCTGCCACCAATGATGGGGGGGGGAATGGGAGGCCGCACACTGCCACCAATGTTGTTACTGCTATAGAGGGAGGGGGGGCCGATGGTGGGCGCACACTGTGCCACCAACGATTTATTACAATAGAGGGAGGGAGGGGGGGCGATGGTGGGCGCACACTGGGCCACCAACGATTTATTACAATAGAGGGAGGAAGGGGGGGGCGATGGTGGGCGCACACTGTGCCACCAACGATATTCAAACTGGGGAGAGGGGGGGTCTGCCCCCTGCTGCCTGGCAGCCCTGATCTCTTACAGGGGAATATGATAGTACAATTAACCCCTTTGGGTGCCGCACCTGAGATCGGGTGCTGCCAGGCAGCAGGGGGCAGTCTTGTACAAAGTTTGTAGTGTATTCTAACTAGAAGCGTCCCCATCACCATGGGAACGCTTCTGTGTTAGAATATACTGTCGGATATGAGTTTTCACGAAGTGAAAACTTAGATCAGAAAAAGCTTTTATGCAGACGGATCTTCGGATCCGTCTGTATGAAAGCAACCTACGGCCACGGATCACGGACACGGATGCCAATCTTGTGTGCATCCGTGTTCTTTCACGGACCCATTGACTTGAATGGGTCCGTGAACCGTTGTCCGTCAAAAAAATAGGACAGGTCATATTTTTTTGACGGACAGGATACACGGATCACGGCCTCGGCTGCAAAACGGTGCATTTTCCGATTTTTCCACGGACCCATTGAAAGTCAATGGGTCCGCGAAAAAAAACTGAAAACGGCACAATGGCCCCGGATGCACACAACGGTCGTGTGCATGAGGCCTAAGGCTGACAGTCTGCAGGTAAAGCACATCTTGTTTGTTTCATTTCAAATCCATTGTGGTGGTGTATAGAGCAAAAAATGTACCAATATTTATGGACCTGACTGTACATCTGAATGGAAGCATATATTCTTCAAAAAACGCTATATACTGTTCAGAATTTCCAGGTATGCATGTTGCCCATGCCATAGGCTTTAATGCAACCCTAATACCATCAGACATGCAGACTTTAAAACTGTATGCTGATAACAAGCCAGATGGTCCCTCTTCTCAGACACGGCATCCATGGTCTCCAAAAAGTTTTCCCAAAAATTTACTTTTCCCAAAATAAAGTTAAAAAAAATGGAAAAAATAAGGAAAAAAAGAAAAGTAGACATATGTAATAGGTATCGCCGCGTCCGTATCGACATTCTCTATAAAAATATCACATGACCTAAACCATCAGGTGAACACCATCAAAATATGCCCCCCAAAATAGTACAAATCTAACTGTCACCTCATCCCGCAAGAAATAAGCCTCTACCTAAAACAATCAACCAACAAATAAAAAAAAACTATGGCTCTCAGACTATGGAGACTCTAAAACAGGGATGGCCAACCTGAGGCTCTCCAGCTGTTGCTAAACTATAACTCCCAGCATGCCCAGGCTACCTACAGCTATCAGCCTACAGCAGGGCATGGTGGGAGTTGTAGTTTTACAACAGTTGGAGAGCCTCAGGTTGGCCATGCCTGCTCTAAAAAATGATTTTTTTAGTTTAAAAAACATTATTTAGTGTTAAATGTAAAAAAAAAAGTACACATATTAGGTATCGCCACATCTGTAACAACCTGTTCTATAAAAATACCACATGACCTAACCCCTCAGGTGAACACTGTAAAAAAAATAAAAAATAAAAACGGTGTCAAAAAAGCAATTTAAAAACTGTAATAGCAAGCGATCAAAAAGTCATAAGCACCCCAAAATAGTGCCAATTAAACTGTCATCTCATCCTGCAAAAATTATACCCTACCTAAGACAATCGCACAATATGTAATGATTATGTGTGATTTTTTTGTTTCAAAATTGATATCATTGTGTAAAACCTAAATAAATAAAAAAAGTATGCATATTAGGTATTGCCACGTCCGTAACGACCTGCTCTATAAAAATATCACATGACCTAACCCCTCAGATGAACACTTTCAAATATGAAAATTAAAAAGTGTGTAAAAAAACAGGTTTTGTCACCTTACATTACAAAAAGTGTAAAAGCAAGCGATCAAAAAGTCATATGCGCCCTAAAATAGTACCAATGAAACCATAATTTCATACCAAAAAAAAAAATGCCCCTACGTAAGACAGTCGCCCAAAAAATAAAAAAAACTTTGGCTTTCAGAATATGGGGACACTAAAAAAATATTTTTTTTCAAAAAATTATTTATTATGTAAAACTGAAACAAACAACCCAAAAAACTGTCATATTTGGTATTGTCGCATCCGTAACAACCTGCTCTATAAAAATACCATATGATCTAACCTGTCAGATGAACATTGTAAATAACAAAAAATGGTGCCAAAACAGCTATTTTTGTTACCTTCCCTCACAAAAAGTTTAATATAGAGCAACCAGAAATCATATGTACCCTAAAATAGTACCAACAAAACTGCCACTCTATCCCGTAATTTCCAAAAAGGGGTCTTTTTTGGAGTTTCTACTCTAGGGGTGCATCAGGGGGTCTTCAAATGGGATATGGTAGCTTAAAATTATCCCAGTTAAATCTGCCTTTCAAAAATTATATGGCGTTCCTTTCCTTCTGCGCCCTGCTGTGTGCCCATATAGCAGTTTATGACCACATATAGGGTGTTTCTGTAAACTAAAGAATCAGGGCAATAAATATTGAGTTTTGTTTGGCTGTTAACCCTTGCTTTGTTAGTGGAAAAAAATTATTAAAATGGAAAATCTGCCAAAAAAGTGAAATTCTGAAATTTCATCTCCATTTTCCATTAATTCTTGTGGAACACCTAAAGGGTTAATAAAGTTTGTAAAATCAGTTTTGAATACCTTGAGGGGTTTAGTTTCGAAAATGGGGAAATGTGTGGGTGGTTTCTATTATATAAGCCTCACAAAGTGACTTCAGACCTGAACTGGTCCTTAAAAAGTGGGTTTTGGAAATTTTCTGAAAAATTCCCCCTGCTCCCCATCTGTACCGTACTTACCGGTACACATGTCACACTCCGTCTCCTGTAGTAAGCGCTAGCAGGCAGGCCGGGCTGCTGGCAGCCGTAACTCACTGAGGTCACGTGCCTGCTCCGCCTGCTTCATTTATAAAGTAGGCAGAGCAGGCACGTGACCTCAGTGAGTTACGGCCACTTGCAGCCAGGCCTGCCTGCTAGCGCTTACTACAGGAGACGGAGTGTGACATGTACCGGTAAGTACGGTACAGATGGGGAGCAGGGAGAGCGCAGTTTAGATATTATGATTAACACTAGGTATAATACAGTACATACTGAGCAGCGGGCCACTGTACAGTGCCTGCACTGCCCTGCCCTGGCAGGGTCCTTAAGTTGAACTTTCACCCAGAGAAGATGCTAGTGTCTCTGGATCATGTTGACATATGGTTTTCTCTTTGTGTGATACAGCTTTAACTTGCACTCGATTGCACTGTGAATCATGTTTACAGACAATGCTTTTTGGAAGTGTTCCTGAGCCCAGTCAGTGATTTCCATTACAGAATCAAGCAGTGCCGCCTGAGTAGATCACAAGAATCCACTATGGACTGTTCCTTGCGCACATGGATTTCTCCAGTCTATCTGAATCTTTCAATGATATTATGTACTCTAGATGGCGAGATATTCAAAGTATTTTTACAGATTAGTTAACCTCTGCCCCTCTTTGCTTCCCTAGAGACTCTGCCTCTCTAACATGCTATTTTTATACTGTCATGTGACTTAGTAGAATATTATCTGTAAAGAATAAATCAAGGCAACTGGACGTACTGTAGATTTCTTGAAAACGTTTCACTCGTTCTTCCAGCGAGCTTTCTCAATTCTGAGTGACTGTACAAAAATTCTGGGAATAAATATGTAACTGAATCAACATCTGGTAATTATACCCAGCATTGGGTCAAAGGTGTTGATTCATTATCCTAATTGGAGTCAGTAGGTGATAAAGACTTCCCAGAAAAAGGTGTCAAGACAGCATTGTATGTGGCAGACAATAGATGTCTAACCCCCCCCCCCCCCCCCCCCCCCGCTATATTAGACATCTAATAGGTTAGACATCTATTGTCTGCCACATACAATGCTGTCTTGACACCTTTTTCTGGGAAGTCTTTATCACCTACTGACTCCAATTAGGATAATGAATCAACACCTTTGACCCAATGCTGGGTATAATTACCAGATGTTGATTCAGTTACATATTTATTCCCAGAATTTTTGTACAGTCACTCAGAATTGAGAAAGCTCGTTGGAAGAACGAGTGAAACGTTTTCAAGAAATCTACAGTACGTCCAGTTGCCTTGATTTATTCTTTACAGATATACCATGACCTGGATAAATGAGAACCTTCACAGACACTTAGTAGAATATTGCTGCTCTTGCTGTTTTTATTAGTGCCAGTTACTTTTCCAGCCTTTTGTTGCCCCTGTCCCAACTTTTTTCCAGTGGTTATACCAGAGTGTCAGCACATTGCTGACACTCTGGTATAAACGGCTGACATCTGTGCTGCGATGTCAGCCGTTTAACCCTTTCCATACCGCAGTCCGTACGGACCGCTGTATGGAAAGGGTTAACAGTCAGGGAGCTCCCTCCCTATCCCATCGGGGGCTGCTGTGCCTTTGCAGCACCCAGACAGGATGGGTTGACAGAGGAAGGAAGCTCCCCTCCTTCCCCGTCTGCTCAGCCGTGGCAGACGGGGAAGGTTCCCATGGCAACAGGATCTGTTCCCATGGCATAGATCTGTTCAAACAAAGTGTAAGTAAAATGCAGTACAATGCACTATATAGTGTACTGTACTGTATTATACAGACATCAGACCCACTGGATATTCAAGAACCAAGTGGGTCTGGGTAAAAAAAAAAGTGAAAAAAAAATGTGAAAAAAAAATGTAAAAATCAAAAAACACATTTATCCCCGCATCCGTAACGACCTGATCTATAAAACGGTCCTGTTACTTTACCCGAACGGTGAACGCCATAAAAATAAAAAATAAAAAACTATGATGAAATTGAAATTTTGCCCCCCTTACTTCCCAAAAAAGGTAATAAAAGTGATCAAAAAAGTTGCATGTACGTCAAAATAGTACCAATCAAACCGTCATCTCATCCCGCAAAAATCATACCCTACCCAAGATAATTGCCCAAAAACTGAAAAAATTATGGCTCTTAGACTATGGAAACACTAAAACATAATTTTTTGGGTTTAAAAAATGAAATCATTGTGTAAAACTTACATAAATAAAAAAATAGTACACATATTAGGTATCGCCACATCCGTGACAACCTGCTCTATAAAAATATTACATGATCTAACCTGTCAGATGAATGTTGAAAATAAAAAATAAAACGGTGCCAAAACAGCTATTTCTTGTTACCTTGCCTCACAAAAAGTGTAATATAGAGCAACCAAAAATCATATGTACCCTAAACTAGTACCAACAATACTGCCACCCTATCCTGTAGTTTCTAAAATGGGGTCACTTTTTTGGAGTTTCTACTCTAGGGGTGCATCAGAGGGGCTTTAAATGGGACAATGTGTCAAAAAAACGGTCCAGCAAACTCTGCATTCCAAAACCGTATGGCATGCCGTTTACGACCACATATGGGGTGTTTCTGTAAACTACAGAATCAGAGCCATAAATATTGAGTTTTGTTTGGCTGTTAACCCTTGCTTTGTAACTGGAAAAAAGTTTTGGAAAGTTTATGGAGTTTCTACTCTAGGGGTGCATCGGGGGGCTTCAAATGGGACATGGTGTCAAAAAAAACAGTCCAGCAAAATCTGCCTTCCAAAAACCCTACGGCGCACCTTTCCCTCTACGCCCTACTGTGTGCTCATACAGTAGTTTACGTCCACATAGGGGGTATTTCTGCAAACTACAGAATCGGCGCAATAGATATAGCATTTTGTTTGGCTGTTAACCCTTGCTTTGTTACTGGAAAAAATTGATTAAAATTGAAAATTTGCCCAAAAATCCAAATTATGAAATGTTATCACCATTTGCCATTAACTCTTGTGGAACACTTAAAGGGTTAAAGACGTTTGTAAAATCAGTTTTGAATACCTTGAGGGGTGTCATTTCTAGAATGGGGTCATTTTTGGGTGGTTTCTATTATGTAAGTCTCACAAAGTGACTTCAGACCTGAACTGGTCCCTAAAAAGTGGGTTTTTGAAAATTTCTGAAAAATGTCAAGATTTGCTTCTAAACTTCTAAGCCTTGTAACATCCCCCAAAAATAAAATATCATTCCCAAATTGATCCAAACATGAAGTAGACATATGGGGAATGTAAAGTAATAACTATTTTTGTAGGTATTACTAGTTATTATAGAAGTAGAGAAATTGAAACTTGGAAATTAGCAATTTTTTTCAAATTTTGTATTTTTTATAAATAAAAATGTTTTTTTTTAACTTCATTTTACCAGTGCCATGAAGTACAATATGTGACAAAAAAAACAATTTTAGAATGGCCTGGATTAGTCAAAGCGTTTTAAAGTTATCAGCACTTAAAGTGACACTGGTCAGATTTGCAAAAAATGGCCTGGTCCTTAAGGTGAAATAAGGCTGTGTCCTGAACGGGTTAAGCCAGAAATACAGCCATAATTTTCTAGGTTTTTAAAAACACCCTTTTTTGGCAAAATACACAATTTCACAGCCCTTGCTGCATCAGCACGTGTGAAATTCAAACGTTATATACAGCTTTCATATTCTGTTAGTAAAAAAAACAATTTTTTTTGGGCAATATAAAACATCTGGTGCCTTTGCAGGATTAGTCAGTGTGCAATTTAAGCTAGAAATACAGCCATAATTTTCTGGGTTTTTAAAAACACCCTTTTTATGCAAAATACACTATTTTTCAGCCCTAGCTTCTTCTGCACGTGTTAAATTCAATAGTTATAAGCAGCTTTCATATTCTGTTATTAAAAAAACGACCTTTTTTTGCAAAATACTTAATATTGCAGCCCTTGCTGCATCTGTGATTGTTAAAAACAAGTTTTAAAAAATTAAATAATTTTCTGGCTTTGAAAAATTACCAATTTTTGGCAATATCCTACATCTGGTGCCTTTGCAGGATTAGTCAGTGTGCAATTTAAGCTGGAAATACAGCCATCATTTTCTGGGTTTTTAAAAACACCCTTTTTTTTTCAAAATACACAATTTTACAGCCCTTGCAGCATCAGCACCTGTGGGCAAAAAAATATAATTCCGGCCTAGTCTGGATCAGGGCGTGTGAGAAACACCATTTACATACTGTGGTTCTATTCTGCCATTTAGGGCAAGATCCTAAATTTGAGAAATATGAGGCTCTACGAATGGTGAGGCCAGAACAAGTACAGGCGATAGTAGATTGGGTTGCTGACAGTGCCTCCAGTTCCTTCACATTGTCTCCCACCCAGTCTCCTGCTGAAAGATCAGAGTTGGCACCTGCAGCCGATGTCCATCAGTCTTTCACCTCACCCCCTTGCAAATCAGGCAAAGCAGTCTGAGCCCCAATTCATTAAACAGTCTCTTCTGCTTTTTGATGACTCTGTTAGCAGGGTTTCCCAGAACCATCCACCTATTCCTGCCCCAGAAGTGGAAGAGATTGAGTGCACCGATGCCCAACCACTTATGTTTCAAGATGAGTACATGGGAGGACCATCGCAGCACATCTCGGATGATGACAAAATACAGGTGTCAATTGCTGGGGCTTTCGAAAGTGTGCAGACTGACAAGGAGGGCAGGGGTGAAGACTGGGTGGAAGATTATGTGGAGGACGATGAGGTTCTCGACCCCACATGGAATCAAGGTCATGCGATTGACCTATGTAGTTCGGAGGAAGAGGCAGTGGTCAGACAGAGCCACCAGCACAGCAGAAGAGGGAGCAGGGTGCAAAAGCGGATCAGCCGTCCCCTAGACTGTACTCCTGCTACTGCCCACCGCAGCAAGGAACCAAGCACACCAAAGCCAGCTCCAAGGACAGTGGCATACACAAAATCCATGGGGCCCCGGTGCGAAACTGATCCATGGGGCCCCCTCCCTGTCGCCCCCCCCCCAACCTGCCGCAAGAATTTACTTGGGCCCCCTGGATTGGGATTAATAATGCTCCGTGCCTCTCTGTGACCTTTTTACTACAAAATCACAGTGAGATAAAGTTGTCACTGTGATTTTGTAGCAAATAGATCACAGAGAGGCAAAGAGCATTATTAATCGTGTTAATGCTCCGTGTCTCGGCTGTCCGGGACGGGGCATGGCTCTCTTTCAAGCAGCAGATTACCCGCACGGCATCCGCTCATGTGAAAGAGCCCTAAGCCCAATGCATGGCTACACTCACCCAGTCCTAACTAATAAAATCTGGTCCTACCTCATCCAGGGTGTCGCTGGGGTCGGCGTGTAGTCCGCTGGATCCAGAACAAGGTCCCTGTGGTGATAGAGAAAAAAGAATAATCACATAAGGAAGGGATGGTGACTGCCTCTGTCAAATCACCAGCAGGGGGCGCTGTGCTGGCCTGTAACACTGAGCCATGCCAATGTATAGCATACATTTCCCCTAAGTACTACTACACAGTACTAATGCCACCTTATGGACCCTCACAGTAATTAAGCCCACCTTGTGGTCCCTTCAAAATAATTATGTCCTCCTTGTGGCCCCTCACAGTAGTTATGGCCAGATATATGCCCCCCTCACAGTAGTTATGTCCAGATATGTGCCCCCTCACAGTAGTTATGTCCAGATATGTGTCCCGCTTACAGTAGTTATGGCCAGATATGTGCCCCCTCACAGTAGTAATGTCCAGATATGTGCCCCCTCACAGTAGTAGTAATGTCCAGATATGTGCCCCCTCACAGTAGTAGTAATGTCCAGATATGTGCCTCCTCACAGTAGTTATGGCCAGATATGTGTCCCCCTAACAGTAGTTATGGCCAGATGTGTCCTGCTTATAGTAGTTATGTCCAGATATGTGCCCCCTCACTGTAGTTATGGCCAGATATGGCCCCCTCACTGTAGTTATGGCCAGATATGTGTCCCCCTCACAGTAGTTATGTCCAGATATGTGTCCCGCTTACAGTAGTTATGTCCAGATATGTGTCCCGCTTACAGTAGTTATGGCCAGATATGTGTCCCGCTTACAGTAGTTATGTCCAGATATGTGCCCCCCTCACAGTAGTTATGTCCAGATATGTGCCCCCTCACAGTAGTTATGTCCAGATATGTGTCCCGCTTACAGTAGTTATGGCCAGATATGTGTCCCGCTTACAGTAGTTATGTCCAGATATGTGCCCCCCTCACAGTAGTTATGTCCAGATATGTGCCCCCTCACAGTAGTTATGTCCAGATATGTTATCCTGCTTACAGTAGTTATGGCCAGATATGTGCCCCCTCACAGTAGTAATGTCCAGATATGTGCCCCCTCACAGTAGTAGTAATGTCCAGATATGTGCCCCCTCACAGTAGTAGTAATGTCCAGATATGTGCCTCCTCACAGTAGTTATGGCCAGATATGTGTCCCCCTAACAGTAGTTATGGCCAGATGTGTCCTGCTTACAGTAGTTATGTCCAGATATGTGCCCCCTCACTGTAGTTATGGCCAGATATGTGTCCCCCTCACAGTAGTTATGTCCAGATATGTGTCCCGCTTACAGTAGTTATGTCCAGATATGTGTCCCGCTTACAGTAGTTATGTCCAGATATGTGTCCCGCTTACAGTAGTTATGTCCAGATATGTGTCCCCCTAACAGTAGTTATGGCCAGATGTGTCCTGCTTACAGTAGTTATGTCCAGATATGTGCCCCCTCACTGTAGTTATGGCCAGATATGTCCCCCTCACTGTAGTTATGGCCAGATATGTGTCCCCCTCACAGTAGTTATGTCCAGATATGTGTCCCCCTCACAGTAGTTAAGTCCAGATATGTGTCCCGCTTACAGTAGTTATGTCCAGATATGTGTCCCGCTTACAGTAGTTATGTCCAGATATGTGCCCCCTCACTGTAGTTATGGCCAGATATGGCCCCCTCACTGTAGTTATGGCCAGATATGTGTCCCCCTCACAGTAGTTATGTCCAGATATGTGTCCCCCTCACAGTAGTTATGTCCAGATATGTGTCCCGCTTACAGTAGTTATGTCCAGATATGTGTCCCGCTTACAGTAGTTATGTCCAGATATGTGCCCCCTCACTGTAGTTATGGCCAGATATGGCCCCCTCACTGTAGTTATGGCCAGATATGTGTCCCCCTCACAGTAGTTATGTCCAGATATGTGTCCCCCTCACAGTAGTTATGTCCAGATATGTGTCCCGCTTACAGTAGTTATGTCCAGATATGTGTCCCGCTTACAGTAGTTATGTCCAGATATGTGTCCCGCTTACAGTAGTTATGGCCAGATATGTGTCCCCCTCACAGTAGTTATGGCCAGATATGTGTCCCCCTCACAGTAGTTATGTCCAGATATGTGCCCCCTCACAGTAGTTATGGCCAGATATGTGCCCCCTCACAGTTATGTCCAGATATGTGTCCCGCTTACAGTAGTTATGGCCAGATATGTGTCCCCCTCACAGTAGTTATGTCCAGATATGTGCCCCCTCACAGTAGTAGTTATGGCCAGATATGTGTCCCTCTCAGTTACAGGGGGCAAAATGGAATATATATACAGAGGAGGCAAAAAATTGAATATATACACAGGGGACAAATGGAATATATACAAAGGGGGCAACATGGATATATATACAGGGGCCCTGTGTATGTATGTGTATATATTTATATATATATATATATATATATATATTTTGCCCCCTCTGTATATAGGGCCCCTATGAAGGATTTGCTGTGATTCCCACTGTGCCAGATGCTCCCTGTGTTATAAAAAAAAAAAAAACGTACCTACTCTGAACCTGCTCTGCTCCCGCCGTCTTGTTCATAATCCAGTCTTCTGGCGTGCGTCGGCCGCGTCATCCCGTCAAGCAGCGTGATCCCGCGAGACCTGGTGCGAGAGTCACGGGTCTGGAGCGAGGCACTGGCAGCAGCCCTGGATGGAGGAGGGGCCGCCGCGTAAGTTACTTACTGCGAGTGCAGAGTGCTGCACCACCGGCCAGGCATAGAGGCCGGGGCCCGACCGGCCATATACTATTAAAACTTTTAAAATCTTCGGGCCCCAGCTGCCTTCTTGGGTACAGCACTACTGCAGGGGCCAGGGGTCCCCAGGCGGCCGGGCCCCTGGAGTGTCGCGCCTGTCCAAGGAGTTCCCTGGTGTGGCAGTTCTTCAGACAATGTGCTGACTACAAGACACGAGTGGTTTGCACGCTGTGCAATCAGAGCCTGAAGCGAGGCATAAACGTTCTCAACCTGAGCACTACCTGAATGACCAGGCATTTAAGTGAAAAGCACGAGCTGCAGAGGAGTAGACACCTCAAAAACCAAGAAAGGTCTCGGGCTCCTCCTGCTTCCTCTTCTGCTGCAGCCTCGGCCTCTTCACCCACCTCTGGAGTGACGGTGCCATCTGCCACACCGCAAACAGAGGATCTGCCAGCAACACCACCACCTGGGTAACCAAGCATCTCCACAATGTCCCACGGAAGCGTTCAACTCTCCATCTCCCAAACACTCGAGAGGAAGAGGAAGTACCCCCCTACCCTCCCGCGATCCCTAGCCCTGAATGCCAGCATTTCTAAATTACTGGCCTTTGAAATGCTGTCATACCGTCTAATGGAGACGGATAGTTTTAAAGGCCTTATAGCAGTGGCTGTCCCACAGTACATCGTGCCCAGCCGCCACTACTTTTCCAGACGAGCCATCCCTTCCCTGCACAACCAAGTGGGGGACAAAATCAGGTGTGCACTGCGCAACGCCATCTGTGGCAAGGTGCACCTCACTACGGATACGTGAACCAGTAAGCACGGTCAGGGCCGTTATTTCTCCATAACAGCACACCTGAGGCGGATAGCAGTTTGGTGCATGTCTCTCTACCACTGAGGCTTGCAGGGCTCTTCAGTTTGACTCCTGTTGCTTCCTATTCCTACTCCGCTTCCTCATCCTCTACCAGCTCCTCATCCAGTCAGCGTAACACCTTTACCACTAACTTCAGCACAGCCAGGGGTAAACGACAGCAGGCAGTTTTAAAACTTATCTGTTTGGGGGGGAAAAAAACACACCGAGCAGGAGCTGTGGACGGGGCTTGAAGAACAGACCGATGAGTGGTTGGTGCCAGTGAGCCTATAGCCCGGCCTGGTAGTGTGTGATAATGGGCAAAATATCGTAGCAGCTCTGGGACTAGCCAGTTTGACGCACATCCCTTGCCTGGCGCATGTGCTGAATTTGGTGCTGCAGAGATTCCTTAAAAATTACCCCAATATGTCTGAGCTGCTGCATAAAGTGCGGGCCGTCTGTGCGTGCTTTTGGCGTTCTCATCCTGCTGCTGCTCGCCTGTCAGCGCTGCAGTGTAACTTTGGCCTTCTCGCTCACCTCCTCATATGCGACGTGCCCACAAGGTGGAAATCCACCTTGCACATGCTGGCCAGACTGTGCGAGCAGCAGCAGGCGATAGTGGAATTTCAGCTGCAGCACACACGGGTGAGTCGCTCTGCGGAACAGCACCACTTCCCCACCAATGACTGGGCCTACATGCAAGACCTGTGTTCCTTGTTGCGCTGTTTCGAGTACTCCACCAACATGGCCAGTGCCGATAACGCCGTTCTCAGCATTACTATCCCACTTCTATGCCTCCTTGAAAAAACGCTGCAGGCGATGATGGAAGAGGATGTGGCACAGGAGGAGGTGGAGGAAGAGGGATCATTTCGTAGGGTTTCCAGCCAGTCATTCACAAGTGGCTCCGAGGGTGGGTTCCTGCACCCACAAACGCCAGGTACACATCTGTCCATCCAGAGCACAGTTCTGGAGTATGACAAGGTAGAGGAAGAGGAGATGGAGGAGGGTGGCAGCAGGGTGGCACGCAGACCAGGTTATGGCCATCACTGGTGCGTGACTGGGGGTATACAGAGGACACAGACGATAGACCCTTCACAGAGGACAGCTTTTCGTTGCCTCTGGGCTGCCTGGCACACATGAGCGATTACATGCTGCAGTGACTCCGCAATGACCGCCGAGTTGCCCACATTTTAACTTGCTGATTACTGGGTGGCCACGCTGCTGGATCCCCGTTACAAGGACAACGTACCCTCCTTAATTCCCTCACTGGAGCATTCCCACCTGACAGTGGAGGCACAGTGGAAGCACAAGGCGTAGGCAGAGGAAGAGGAAGAGGTTGCTAATGCAGCTGGGGCACCGCCAGCACCTCAGAAGACAGGGTTAGCATGGCTGAAATGTGCAAAAGCTTTGTCAGCATGCCACAACAACCAGCACCACCAGCTGATATGGAATGTCTTAGCAGGAGGCAGCATTTTACCAACATGGTTGAGCAGTATGTGTGCACACGCCTACACGTACTGAATGATGGGTCTGCCCCCTTCAACTTCTGGGTCTCCAAATTGGGCACATGGCCTGAGCTTGCCCTTTATGCCTCGGAGGTGCTGGCCTGCCTTGCATCCAGTGTATTATCTGAACGTGTGTTTAGCATGGCAGGGGGCACCATCACAGACAAGTGCAGCCGCCTGACCACAGCCAATGTGGACATGCTCACATTCATTAAAATTAACCAGGCATGGATCTCACAGGACTTGTCCTTACCTTGTGCAGAATAGACATGTTTACTGGCCTTAACCAGCCATTGTTATACTTCTTGTATTTTGGATATTTCACTCTCTTTTGGAGTGTACCCTAATAAAAAAAAAATTAAAACCAAAAATCCAGTATTGGCCACCTCGTCTTCCTCCAACGCTGCTTTCACCTACAATGCTACATCCACCGCCTCCTCAAACTCCTACTCCATATGTACCTCCACCTCATAAATCAAATATTTATTTTTTGATTTGTACGTATTTTATTTTATGTCATTTCACTAATTTGTCTGTTACATTTTTGGGTGAAATTCACCAATTTTTGGGTGTGATGTACCACTGCTATACCTAGTAGACAGGTAAAAAAAAATCACAAATTTGTCTGTTAAATTTTCAGGTGAAATTAACCAATTTTTGGGCGTAATAGACCCCTCCTCTACCTAGTTGACAGCTTAATAAATTTCACAAATTTTTCTTTTACATTTTCGGGTGATAATAATCAATTTTTTTCTGTCATAGACCCCTGCTCTACCAAGTAGACAGGTTAATACATTTCACTAATTTTTCTGTTACATTCTTGGGTTGACATTTTACAATTTTGGACGTGAATAAACTCCTGCTCTGCATAGGTGACAGGGAATAACATTTCAGAAATTCTTCTTTAATTGATGAGCGCCACCTCCTTTCATTCAATGCTTAAACGTTAACAAGTCTTCCCACATTTGCGCTTCAATAATTTGTCACACATTTGCGCTTTAATAATTTGTCCCAAATTTGCGCTTCAATAATTTGTCCCACATTTGCACTTCAATAATTTGTCCCACATTTGCGCTTCAATAACTTTTCCCATATTTCCACTGAATCCCAATTTTTTTTTATCCATTGATCTCCCATGGATGTGGTCTCTCTTTCTCACGCTCCCTCTCCGGGGTGGAACCCTGATTCGGCAATAACCGTGATCAACATGGTAGGTTTAGAAAAAAAAGATTGAAAGTTGATAGAGAAGATATCAAAATGGATGGTGGACGTCACGGGGGCACCTCTGCATAGGTGACAGGAACATGAAATCGTCTGTTACATTGTCAGGTGACATTTTACAAATTTTGCCGGAGAGAAACCCCTGCTCTGCATAGGTGCTGGGAATAAAATTTCAGAAATTCTTCTCTAATTCATGTGCGACACCTCCTTTCATTCAATTCTTAAACTTTAACAAGTTGTCCCACATTTGTGCTTCAATAAATTGTCCCACATTTGCCCTTTATTAATTTGTACCACATTTGCGCTTCAATAATTTGTCCCACATTTGCGCTTCAATAATTTTTCCATATTTCCGTTCGATCAAAATTATTTTTTTATCCATTTATCTCCCTTGGATGTGGTCTCTCTTTCTCACGCTTCCCCTCCGGGGTGGAACCCTGATTCGCAGACAACCGTGATCAACATGGTAGGCTCAGAAAAGAACATCGAAAGTTGATATCCAAATGGATGGTGGACGTCACAGGGACGTGCGATCAGGCAGAAGTTAGCTAGAGTCAACAAAGGGGCAGCAGGGCCTCTCCTGTCTAACGTTTCCAAATCAAAAATACCACAGTGACATTCCCTATAATTTTTTATTAATCATTTCAATAACAGGGCATCTTAAGAGTACTGTATTGTTATTTATTGTCTCTACCTCCCCGAGTCAGGAGTGGGTAATTGCCACGCGCCCCATCCTTTCGTTAAATTCTTCCGTTTTAACAGCTTTTCCCACATTTTCGCTCGATCACAATTAAATTTCATGCATTGATCTCCCTTGGATGTGGTCTCTCTTTCTCACTCTCCCTCTTAGGGGTGGAACCCTGATTCGCCGCTAACCGTGACCAACATGGTAGCCGCAGAAAAGAACATCGAAAGTTGATAAAGCAGATATGCAATTGGATCGTGAACATCACTTGGACGTGCGACATGGTGGGGCAGTATGTTTGCACATGCCTACGCGAACTGACTGATGGTTCTGCCCCCTGTAACTTCTGGGTCTCCAAATTGGGCACATGGCCTGAGCTTGCCCTTTACGCCTTGGAGGTGCTGGCCTGCTCTGCAGCCAGTTTATAACAAAAAAGCAGTGTTGGCTACCTCAACCTCCCCACCGCTGCTTCTACCTACACCGCCACATCCACCGCCTCCTCAACCTCCTACTCCATATGGACCTCGTCCTCCTAGATCAAGATTATAAGTTAAAATCTTTACGTATTTTATGTTATTTGAAGTCATTTCCCTATCCACATTTGTTTGCAGAGCACTTGCCATGCTTTTAATCACATTTTGCTGGCATTTGCAGCCCTCTAGCCCTTTTCCGAGACATTTTTAGAGCCATTTTAGTGATCAAAAGTTTGAGTCCCCATTGAATTTAATGGGGTTCTGGTTCGGGGTCAAGTTCGGGTCCCGAACTCAAACTTTTTTGTGAAGTTCGGCCAAACCCGTCGAAGCCGAACATCCAGGTGTCCGCTCAACTCTACTTGTGATACTAGGCCACGCATCAGGGTGAGGGTGCTGGCGGGGTGTCATGAAACTGTCCCAGGCCTTGGAGAGTGTTTCCCTGCCTCTGTTGGAACTGCTGTGTGTCCCGATCATCTCCCCTCCTCGGTTGCCCAAGGAACTACGTACTCTGCCGCCAGTGTTGTCAACTTATCCACAAGGACCTTCTGGTATTGCACTATTTTGCTAGTTCTCTCCACCACAGGATTAAGAGATGAGAAGTTCTCTTTGTAGCGGGGGTCGAGAAGGGTGAACAATCAGTAATTGGACAAAATGCGTACAATGCGAGTGTCAAAGGAAAGGCAGCATAACATAAAGTCAGCCATGTGTGCTGTCCTGATCAGGAGGATGACTCTCAATCGTTTCATTCTCTTCCTCCTCTTCGGCCCATTCACGCTGAAAAGATGGAATAAACCTGGGTACTACCCTCTGTAGCGGAGGCAACTATCTCCTGCTCCTCCTCCTCTTCATCATCCAATTTGCGCTGAGAAGATGAACTGAGGGTGGTCTGGCTATCACCCTGTGTACTCTCTTCCCAAATTTCCAGCTCTTCCACATGCAAAGCGTCCGCCTTCATTGTGAGCAGTGAGCGTTTCAGTAGACACAGAAGTGGAATGGTTACGCTGATAATAGCGGCATCGCCGCTCACCATATGTGTTGATTCCTCAAAGTTGCGTAAAACCTCACAGAGGTCATATATCCATGCACACTCGTCGCTTGTAAAGAGCAGAATATGACTGGAAAGGCGATTACCATGTTGCAGCTGGTATTCCACTACTGCCCTCTGCTGCTCAAAAAACATGGCCAACATGTGAAACATGGAGTTCCAGCGCTGCTCACGTCGCACAACAGTTGGTGAGGTGGCAATTGCAAGCGCTGCTGTAGATGACTTTCGGAAATGGGAACACACGCGGCACACCTTCACCAGTAGCTCAGGCAAATTGGGATAGGTTTTGGAAAACTGATGAACCGCTAAGTTGAACACATGGGATAGGCATGGCATGTGTGTGAGCTTGCCAAGCTCCAAATCTGCCATCAAGTTACGCCCATTATCAGACACAACCATTCCTGGTTATAGGTTGAGTAGCAAGAGCCACAGCTAAGTATGGTTCCTTATACCCTTTCACAGCTCTGAGGCGCTGTGCTGTTTGTCACCTAAGCAAATTAGTTTCAGCACAGCCTGTTGATGCTTCCCCACTGCAGTGCTACACTGCTTCCAGCTGACTGATGGCTGACTGGTGCTGCAAGATGATAATTCAGAAGTTGAAGTAGAGGAGGAGAAGGAAAGGGGGCTGCAGCCACTAATGTAGGTGGTGGTGGAAAACCTGATGGAAGTAGGCAAGGGTAGAGCACGGCGGCACTGCTGACAACAAGTATGAACTTCGGTCCTAAATGCAGGCTGGAGTAACGGCAGTGTAGCTGAGTGCTTCGTATGTGGTGCTCAGCAAAAGGATAGGAGGCGGTATCAAATGCAACAATGTAGCGGGAAAGCAAGAAATATGCGGCACTCACCGGAGCATGTGAATATCTGTTTCTTTATTCAGTCCTCAACATTCGGACGGACAAGTGGGGTGGCGGGGCGGACACGCTCCTGCAGATGAGTGGCGGCTACGGCCGTTTCGCGCAATGTATAGCGCTTCTTCTGGCCGCTGATCGTCAGGGCGCAGTACTGCGCCATATATATGCGACGCCCGTCAGCCGGCATCATGTGCAGCAGCTGTGCGCCGTCAAGAAAGTGACGTAAAAACAAATGAATGTGATCGAGGGGGAGGAGGAATGTATCCAAATACAAACATAGAAACAAAAGCACATTTAACATGTTCGGCAACAGTTACTGATTGTATAAGCAGAAGTCATTCCTAAGGACATCAATGTTAGTTTGAAAAGAGCATGGGTGCAGACGGGACAGAATCCAAAGGGATGGTTGTCTTAAAGGGCCATGGGATCCATAGGGAATAGCCCAAACAACCCATGGTGGTTATGTTATAACATGCCCCCATTATTGAAGGAATACGGACATGTCATTCCTATCGTTGAGTCCGGCAGCGTCAGTGGCTTTGGTGCGGAGAATCCATCTTGCTTCCCTCTGCAGGAGTAGTCGGTGTCGATCCCCTCCCCTGGGGATGGGTCGGACCTGTTCCACTCCCGCAAAGGAAAGACAACGGGGATGACCGTTATGCGCGTCCCTAACATGCTCGATAAGGCGGGGACACCCTTTACCAGAACGAATGGAATTTACATGTTCCCGTATCCGTTCGAAGAGCGGGCGAATGGTTTTGCCTATATAGTACCTATTGCAAGGGCAAAATACGGCATACACGACGTATGGCGTGCGACACGTTATGAAGTCCCGCATCGTGTGCTGGACCCCTCCTATCACTAACCATTTGCTGCACGTGTTTAATGCGCAAAAGGAACAATGCCCACATTTATGATTACCCTCAGGTTTTTTACTGGTGAGCCATGTCTCCGCCTTAGGGGTGCAGAATACACTGTTCACCAGTTTGTCCCTGAGGGTTGCGCATTTTTTTAAAGTAACCAATGGTCGCTGACTGGAGAGGTTGCTTAAGGCTGGATCTCCCTTCAGGAGGTCCCAATTATCTTGTATTACTCGCTTGATGATATCTGCAGCTGGACTATATTTAAAGGCAAAGGCAAAACGGGGTGATTCAGTTTTCCTGTTCCTTTCTACCAGCAATGTGTTACGGTCAAGTGCGGCAGCCTTACGTAAGGCCGCCGAAACTCCCCCTGGTGGGTAACCCCGATCTACAAGTCGATGACTTAGCTCATTAGCTTGCCTGTGAAAGCCTTCCTCGGTGTCATTGATCCTTCTAAGCCGGACGAATTGTCCGTATGGGACAGCTTTTTTGACCGACGGTGGATGATAACTGGTCTGGTGAAGCAGCGAGTTAGTCGCGGTGGGTTTACGGAAGCCCGTGGTGTGTAGTTCACCATCCTTGACTGTCACACGCACATCCAGGAAGTCCAGCGAGTCACCCCCATAATTGAGGGTGAAGCGCATATTCATCCTGTTGTGCGTGTTGAGGTGCTCCACAAAAATGCGACACAACTCCTCGCTGCCTGACCAGACCAGAAAGATGTCGTCCACATAACGTAAAAATAAATGCATGAACCGTAGGAAGGGGTTACCCACCGAGAATTCGATGTATCTTCAAATACCGCCAGGTACAGGTTCGCAAATGTGCACGACACAGGTGTGCCCATTGCGGTACCTAGTACCTGGCGGTACCATTGGCCGTCAAACTGAAACACATTGCTGGTGAGGATGAGGTCAAGTGCATCGATGACAAAGCTCTTGAACATAGGGTCTTTGTCACTTCTATCCAGGACAGTATTGACAGCCCAAAGTCCCAGGTCGTGCGGGATTCTGGTATACAGGCTCTCGACGTCCAAGGACACCAGGCTGAACTCCCTCCGCCACTCGAAATATTGGAGTGCTCGGAGGAAGTCCCCGGTGTCCTTGAGGTACGTCGGAGTCCCCAAAAGAAGAGGCCTAAGGAGCCAATCCACGTAACCAGACAGTGGTTCGGTCACTGACCCGACCCCGGCTACTATGGGGCGGCCCGGGGGCCGGGTCAGTGATTTGTGGATTTTTGGTACGAAGTACCAGACCGGAGCTTTGGGATGAGGAGGGATGAGTCGATTGGCCATGCCTTTAGGCAGGAAACCAGCACGTCTGGTTACGTGGATTGGCTCCTTAGGCCTCTTCTTTTGGGGACTCCGACGTACCTCAAGGACACCGGGGACTTCCTCCGAGCACTCCAATATTTCGAGTGGCGGAGGGAGTTCAGCCTGGTGTCCTTGGACGTCGAGAGCCTGTATACCAGAATCCCGCACGACCTGGGACTTCGGGCAGTCAATACTGTCCTGAATAGAAGTGACAAAGACCCTATGTTCAAGAGCTTTGTCATCGATGCACTTGACCTCATCCTCACCAGCAATGTGTTTCAGTTTGACGGCCAATGGTACCGCCAGGTACTAGGTACCGCAATGGGCACACCTGTGTCGTGCACATTTGCGAACCTGTACCTGGCGGTATTTGAAGATACATCGAATTCTCGGTGGGTAACCCCTTCCTACGGTTCATGCATTTATTTTTACGTTATGTGGACAACATCTTTCTGGTCTGGTCAGGCAGCGAGGAGTTGTGTCGCATTTTTGTGGAGCACCTCAACACGCACAACAGGATGAATATGCGCTTCACCCTCAATTATGGGGGTGACTCGCTGGACTTCCTGGATGTGCGTGTGACAGTCAAGGATGGTGAACTACACACCACGGGCTTCCGTAAACCCACCGCGACTAACTCGCTGCTTCACCAGACCAGTTATCATCCACCGTCGGTCAAAAAAGCTGTCCCATACGGACAATTCGTCCGGCTTAGAAGGATCAATGACACCGAGGAAGGCTTTCACAGGCAAGCTAATGAGCTAAGTCATCGACTTGTAGATCGGGGTTACCCACCAGGGGGAGTTTCGGCGGCCTTACGTAAGGCTGCCGCACTTGACCGTAACACATTGCTGGTAGAAAGGAACAGGAAAACTGAATCACCCCGTTTTGCCTTTGCCTTTAAATATAGTCCAGCTGCAGATATCATCAAGCGAGTAATACAAGATAATTGGGACCTTCTGAAGGGAGATCCAGCCTTAAGCAACCTCTCCAGTCAGCGACCATTGGTTACTTTCAAAAAATGCGCAACCCTCAGGGACAAACTGGTGAACAGTGTATTCTGCACCCCTAAGGCGGAGACATGGCTCACCAGTAAAAAACCTGAGGGTAATCATAAATGTGGGCATTGTTCCTTTTGCGCATTAAACACGGTGCAGCAAATGGTTAGTGATAGGAGGGGTCCAGCACACGGTGCGGGACTTCATAACGTGTCGCACGCCAGTACGTCGTGTATGCCGTATTTTGCCCTTGTAATAGGTATTATATAGGCAAAACTATTCGCCCGCTCTTCGAACGGATACGGGAGCATGTGAATTCCATTCGTTCTGGTAAAGGGTGTCCCCGCCTTATTGAGCACGTTAGGGACGCGCATAACGGTTATCCCCGTTGTCTTTCCTTTGCGGGAGTGGAACAGGTCCGACCCATCCCCAGGGGAGGAGATCGACACCGACTACTCCTGCAGAGGGAAGCAAGATGGATCCTCCGCACCAAAGCTATTGGCGCTGCTGGACTCAACGATAGGAACGACATGTCCGTATTCCTTCAATAATGGGGGCATGTTAAAACATAGTTACAGTGGGGTGTTTGGGTTATTCTCTATGGATCCCATGGCCCTTTAAGATAACCATCCCTTCGGATTTTGTCCCTTCTGCACCCATGCTGTTTCTAATCTAACATTGATGTCCTTAGGAATGATTTCTGCTTGTATAATCAGTAATTGCTGCCGAACATGTTAAATGTGCTTTTGTTTCTATGTTTGTATTTGGATACATTCCTCCTCCCCCTCGATCACATTCATTTAATTTTACGTCACTTTCTTGACGGCGCACAGCTGCTGCACATGATGCCGGCTGACGGGCGTCGCATATATATGGCGCAGTACTGCGCCCTGACGATCAGCGGCCAGAAGAAGCGCTATACATTGCACGAAACGGCCGTAGCCGCCACTCATCTGCAGGAGCATGTCCGCCCCGCCACCCCACTTGTCCGTCCGAATGTTGAGGACTGAATAAAGAAACAGATATTCACATGCTCCGGTGAGTGCCGCATATTTCTTGCTTTCCCGCTACATTGTTGCACCTGATGGAAGTAGGGCCCGCAATCCTTGGCGTCTGTAGCACCTATGCCATCCCAGGGTATGACTTACTCCCAGACTCCACAATGTTCACCCAGTGTGCCATCAGGGAAGCATCCCTGACCAAAAGCACTTGTCCATCTGTCAGTCATTAAATTGACCTTCCCAATAACTGCTTTGGTTAGGGCACAGGTGATGTAATGGAACACATGCTGGTGTAAGGCGGGGACGGCACAAAAAGAAAATTAGTGGCGGCTGGGGACTAAGTAACGAGGGATGGCCACCACTATCAGGCTGCGAAAGCCTCTGTGTCCACATGCCTAAATTGCAACATTTCCAAGGCCAACAATTTGGAAAGGTGCGCATTTAGTGCTATGGCCTGTTGGTGTGTGGCTGGGTATTTGCGCTTTTGTTCAAAGGCCTGGGGTATGGACATCTGTACGCTGCGCTGGGACACAGAAGTGGATGTGTTAGATGATGGTACTTGCGAAGGTCCAGGTGCAGGGCGGTAGGCATCCGGGCCTGCGTCTTGGACAGGGGATTGGCCAGCACTTAACACAGGGGAAGAGGAGGCAGTAGTGTGACTTGCAGACACTGATTGTGGGCCCAGGCATTCGGCCCACCTATTAGGGTGCTTTGATGCCATGTGGCGGATCATGCTGGTGGTGGTGAGTTTGCCAGTGTTCACGCCCCTGCTCATTTTGGTACGGCACAGGTTGCAAATGACAATTCTTTTATCGTCCGCACTTTCCTCAAAAAAGCGCCAGACTGCGGAACACCTACCCCTTGGCAAGGGAGATTGCCACAAGGGGGTGCTCTAGGGAACAGTTGTGGGCCTGTTTAGTGTGGCCCACCTTCTCCCTTTTGCCACCCTACTGCCTCTTCCAGCCCGTTGCGGTGCTGCGGATCCCTCCCCCTCTGTACTGCTGTCCTCGCTCGTCTTGCCACCTTCCCAGGTTGGGTCAGTGATTTCATCATCCACCACCTCCTCTTCCACTTCCTCTCTCTGGTTATCCTCCTGACTTGTTCACCTAACAAGAACCTCACTTATTGTCAACTGTGTCTCATCCTCATCATGAACCTCTTGAGACACTAATTGTGGTTGACTTATTGGCAACTGTGTCTAATCATCATCCACCTCGTGAAACACTAATTTCCGTTGCCCACCGTCATCTTTTTCTGACTGTGGATGCTCAAGAGTTTGGGAATCAGTACACCAGATCTCCTCATGTCCCTCTTCAAGCGGGCTTGGCGAGAGGGCCAAATCCAGGAATGGTGATGAAAAGAGCTCCTTGGAATATCCGAGTGTGGGATCACTTGTTTGCCAAGACTCTTCATGGTGGGTGGAAGGAGGATCAGGGTGAGGATTCTGTTGACCAGACTCTTGGCTACTGAGACTGCATTTTGTGGAAAACAGGGTGGTGCTTAACCGACTGGAAGCATTATCTTCTGCAATCCAACCGACCACCTGATTGCACTAGTGTGACTGCTAGAGTGGGGTCCTCTGCCGTTCTGCAAACTGGGACATGAAGCTAGGTATCGTGGATGAGTGTGAGATGTAGCACAGGTAATGTCGCTGTCACCAGCGGCAACATTTTTTTACTGAATGTCACAGATATTTAGAATGCGCAAACATTATAAAGGAGATGTAGCGCAGGTAATGGCGCTGTCACCAGCGGCAAAAAAATTAAACTGAATGTCACTGATATTTAGGATGTGAAAACGTTATACAGGAGATGTAGCGCAGGTAATGTAGATGTCACCAGCGGCAAAAAAATTTCAGTGAATGTCACAGATATTAAGGTTGCGGAAAATGTAACACAACAGATGTAGCAGAGGTTGTGTCACTGTCAGCAGCGGCCATACAATTGCACGCAATTTAGCGCAGGTTGAGCTAATAACATATATTGCAGCCAGATCAAACAATAGTCCTTAAAGGGAACTTGTCAGCGACAAAAAACAGCCCAAACTGCCAACAGTACCTTTAAGTAGCCGGCAGTGTATTTCTAATGATGATTTTCTTCCTGCAATGAGATGCTGTAAAAGCAGGAAAAAACTTTATTTTATTCTTTGTCCGTGCTATTTTCGAGTCAGGCATGAAGTCAAGGGGGCAGCAGCCTCCTTGCTTCAAGTCACGGTAACCACGCCCCCTTCCCTGCCCCTTCGCTGTGATTGACAGCGCTTATGCCCGACAGCCGGCTGGCTTCGCAGAACAGCCGGCTGTCAGTCACAAGAGAAGGGGCAAGGAAGGCAGCACGGTTACCTTGACTTGCCATTGCTCCCTTGACTTCAAGCCTGACTAGAAAACAGCGCGGATGGAGGATAAAATAATAATTTTTCCTGCTTTTACCGCATCTGACTGCAGGAAGAAAATCATCATTAGAAACACATTGCCGGCTACTTGAAGGTACTGCTGGTGGTTTTGGGTGTTTTTTGCCGCTGACAGGTTCCCTTTAAAAGGACTTTTGGGTCTCTAACACCTTTTGACTCTAAAAAAAAAACAAGCTAATTGACTTTTATAGAGGAACACATGAACTCACTACTAAGGTTTTCTGATGACATAAGATTTTCTGGTGACACAATTCATTAAATTCTAATACACCAAGAGGTATCTCCCAGGTAAAAGAACCATCTCGCTAGCGTCACATTTGGAAAGTCACTCCCTATGGGTCACATTCCGACTTTTCAACAAGCATTGGGACATGACAAGGGAAAATAGCCAAGCCAAAAATCCAACCACAGAGTTGTTTTTGGGGTAATTGCCCCTGATCAGTACACAGTGGGACTTTGACTGGCTTTGGCTGCATGTTAGGCAAAGTGCTGGGTCTCTTGAAAAGAAATGTGTCATCAGAAAATTACCTGCTGTTTAAAATTCTGAATCGAGGCGTTATAGAATTACTTATTCACAAAACAATGTGGACACCCCAATAGCAGTAGTATTAGACCACTTTTTTTCACCCCAATTACAGAATCAAGGCGTTATAGCATTTCTTATGTATAACACAATGTGTCTATCCCTATAGCAGGAGTATTAGACCCCTCTTTAACTCCAATTAGAGAGTCAAGGTGTTATAGAATTATATATGTATAAGGCAATGTTGACACCATAATAGCAGTAGTATTAGACAGCTATGTTCTCCCTATGGTGTGTATAAAGTCTCCCTATAATCTCTCTATGATCTCCCTACACTGTCCCTGTGCTGTCCCTGAACTCTTCCTATCCAATATTTTACAATTAAAGACTTTCTTAATCACTGTACCTAGTGCCTGTCATATCTCTGCCTGCACTAAGTTCACAGTAAAATGGAGGACACCGGGCAGGATGAGGATTTTTATAGAGCTGTGACATCCCAGGGCTGGCTATCTGCTGATACACAAAGCCAGGAATCGGTGGATTCGTCTAACACCACGCTTCGTTGGCATGACCCAGGAACAACCTCTGTGCCCTCACCTGTCCTGCAACTGCCTCTTTGTTTTGCTGCTCCTTCTGCTCGGGAAGTAATGCATGGTGCCGGCTCTGCTTCACTTTTTAGCAAGGACAAGCTTAGTGAGGACAGTCAGCAGCTACAGGTCAGCACAGACTTGGAGGAGAGGTCCGCCTCATTATGCCTTAGGTGTGCAACTAGCGATGGTGATAGTTGGGTGGGAGCATGTGTTGCAAGCGGTCTGGCAAGTGGCCATGAGACTGGTGAGGGTGACATAAGTGACGAACAGACATTAGTGGATAATAAAGTAGCCAATTGCTCATGGGAGTCAGGTGAAGAGGAGACATCAACATCAGGGGCTGAGGATGACAGCATGCCTGTGAGACAGCAGCAGGGTGGAAGCAGTGGGAAATCTGGAACCAAACGTGTCTGGGGAAACTATCTAGGAGCCTACCTGCATGAAACAACTAGCAGTGTACGATACAGCAGCAGGCAGTCAGCACAGACTGGTGGGAGTAAAATCCCATACTCTGCAGTGAGGGGATTTTTTTTATCAAGTTTCTGGAGGATGTTAGTTGGTGGTATGCAGGATTAGTGATGATGATGAGCAGCATAGGCAATATTTCATTAATTTTTGGCTTAATATTCGCCATTTTTTTGCAAATTCTAGAATTTGTGATGTCCAGTCATTATTTTCTTTATTGCGAAAATCGGCAATGTAATATGTGTGCATTATCTACGCGGGTTGAGGAGCGCCCCATGCTGGCAGCGGTCCAGCACTGGAACCAGCTCCCCTACCACGACCACGGCTGCCGGAACACCCACGGCCGCTCATGATCAGCAAAAAAAATATTTTTAACCCAAAAAACTATACAAAGAAAATAAAAAGGGACTTTGGGATGATTTTATTGGGTTTGGGACAATGGGGCAAAAATCAACTAAAATAGGGATTCAGAAAAAACAGACAGCAATTTTTTTTTTTCAAAGATGAAAGACAAATACACTAATCCCTATCACCCATCAAGCATCAGGCCGCTGCCACAAAGGCATGGATAAGCTTTCTCTAAAGCTCCTCCATGTCGCATGCTTCCATGGACAAACTGGCTGCATGGCAGAGCGGGGCTCAGGGGGCGTGGCTTACTATAAAAAGATTAGCATAAAGTATATCTGGCCTCCAACAATGTTGTGTAAAGTACTTATAGCCAACCGCTTTAAGGATGCTGGGGGTTAGCTAGGAATGTTGATGGCCTGCACGATGATGCACACATCCATATATGTGACTTGCCTGTCATTCAGAAGCGCAGTAACTGTTTCGCTACCAGAAAGGACTAGCTGTTCGTGTTGCTGCATGCAGTGATGTATGCCAAAATACATTCTCCCTAAAGTTTAACTGCAGGCCAGGATAGACCTGATTTAACACTCTTTGTGCCAAATTAATTTGGATCGAAGCAAAAAAATTTGGATAAGAAATTGTATCAGATTTTTTAAAACTTCGCTTATCTCTAGTGAAAATAATAATCATCATTATGATCATCATCATCACCCTAGTCTTCTTCTTATCATTATTATTTGTGAAATCTGCTAAAATAGCAAATACTAAAAAAGACTTTAGTCAATCAAATGTATATTTTTATACTTACAAAACCCAAATTGATCCAGAAGAAGACAAATTCCACCATTAAATGGCGTAGACCTGATTTGCCATAAAGTCGAAAAAATTTCTTCCTGACCTACAGTATTGTGGCACTTATACAGATTGCTACAGTAGATCACCATTCTATATTAATACTAGTAACCCAGAATATTGTGTTTTGCAGGGAAGAACTCTAATCCCTTTAGCCCTTTAATGATCTCAAATTTTATGCTTCAGACAGTAAAGTTATGCTTTTGAACTATGTTATGAAATTGCACTTTATTTAAGTGCAAGCAATGACCCTTCCTTCTGTGTGGGGTCTGCAGAACGAAAAAACATACTGAATGGATATTTATAAGGGCCATTTACAATTTTGCATAAGGATATCATAACCCCCTCCCCCCACCTTCTCTTTACTAGACTAAATGCAATTTATTTCAAAACCTCCTATCAATTTGGCTTTCCTTATTTGAACTCTTTCTAGCTCTCTGATATATTTTTATATACCCAAGACTGGACTGCATACACAAGATGCAGGTGCAATAGTGCTTTATAAAGGGATAAATTAATACTTTCTTCTCTTGAAATCATGTCTTTCCTATTACCATACAACTTCTTCATTATGTGCTATCATTTAGTTTACTATCAACAATTACACACTAAATCCAAAATGTATAATTATTAATATCAAATTGGTATAATTGAAGAAATAATAAATAATAAAAATAGAAATGCAACAAATTAAAGAATAAAAAATAACAAAAGACTAAAATAAATAATAAAGCAAATAATAAAAATGTGTTCTAATTTAAATATCCCAAAATATCAGCAATATATTTGCTTTGCCATTATTTAGATTATTTCACTAAATTAATCTCACTACAGCCCAAATCCCAGTCTCTCATTATATTAAAATACTATATTCAGTATGCTTTTTTGGACATTTAGACCCTGATTTATCATAACTGTGTAAAGAAAAACTGACTTAGTTGCCCATAACAATGAATCAGATTCCACCTTTAATTTTTCAAAGCTCCATTGGAAAATCAAATGTGATATCTAATTGGAAGCTATGGATGGCTAAGGAAGTTTTACTTTACGCCAGTTTTGATAAATGGGCCTTTATATGAGTTTGAAATCTCAGCTGTTTATGGAAAATAATGAAAACTGGTAACCCGAGAGGGTTTTAATGCTGCTAAGTATTTTTTTGAAATTTCCATTCTATTTAAAATATCTATATCACTTGAAGTATATTGACATATGATGTTTTGTTAACCAATTATGAATTCTGCATAATTGGTGTAATCCTTGGGAAATAATAAGTACTTATTTTCGCTACTAAAGTGTGGCTTCATACATACCTGGCAGTTTGCCTAACTAGATATGCTTAAAATAAAAATACTGATATATCATCTGTCATGAACACAACAGCAGATGGGGTGAGCTCATATAATGTAATACTGCATTCATTAGCCTACTGCAGATAATGATACTAGGCATTGGTTGATGGACAGATGATAGCATGAACGTCACTTGGCGAATGCTGGAATACAGAAATGGGATTGGAGGATTATTTCAGCAAAAAAAGGTAGATTTACTGAGAATATATAGAATAATGCTAGTTATTTAGCAGTTTTAACTAAACTAAGTCTTTCATAAGAGCTGGACATGTGCCTCTATGATAATTTAGACCAAAGATACTAGTTAGTCACAGTTTTCTGGTTAAAATGCCAGTCACAGTGCTTATTTAAAATGCCATCCACAGTGCCCTATAATAGCATCAGCCATAGTGCCCTTTTATGAATGCAACATCTGTAATAGTGACACATCTACAGTTCCCCTGTGGGGGCAAAGACCCCTTACTCTTATTTATGCTGAGTTCCAAATCATCATTGCCCATAGGTTTAGTAATGGGTACCCATTTAGAATTGATTGACCGACACTCAGTGATCAAACAAGTCTCTCTTTATTCAAACAAAATGCTTATCATATATTGTCTTGGCAAGGAAGGGGGTGGGAAAGCCACCCACACACACATCTCATGAAGGTCATGACCATATTTGTACATATATGTGTTTATAGAAACAGAGAATATAAATGTTAATTAACTGCAGACGCATATGATTCAGAATACAGCAAATAACCGTTATAGCTAGCAGTTTCAGTCTATTGAAAATAGGGCTAAGTTACTTCCTGCAGAGACTTTACATGTCAAACTTTCTGATCTATTAACTTCAGAGAGGTCATACAATTTAAAATGCAGACACCAAGATGTAGTCTCATCCCTCACACCCCCCCATTTGAAACAATGGTTAAGCTTGTAAGATCTGGCCGGACGTACTCCAGATGTTTCACCTCATGGATGAAATGTACATCTGCCGGCAGCCATGCAAAGTTTAGTTGAGCCAGGATTCCAAGCTCATCCATTGTCTCACTACGGAATTGGTAAAAAGTTACTTCTGTCTGCAGTCTTTTATTACATGGCAGAATACAATATACCACTATTGCAAGCAAGATTATAACAACAAGGGGGGGGGGCGGAGCTAGCGCCGGACTGAGATGGACGCTTAGTTTACAGCTCTGCTACAGTGACCGAGCCTAGCACCTGCTATAATCAGCCCCTGTGAGCAACGATGGTAAAAATCGGGAACCCTAGGCTGGGAGAACAATCCGTGACCCCCAAAAGCCAGATCCCAAGTGGAGAAATGGACAAATTTCTTAAAAAAGCAGCCGCTACGATCGCAACACGTGAATCTAAGATGGCGCCGGCTCAGCAAGCTAAGGCCTTGAAGCGCACTCCCGCACACTCTGAAGGGGACAGTGACTCAGAGGATCGTCAGCCTAACTCAGACCTACCGCTCACCAGACATTATCTGGACCGGGCGCTTAGCAGAGTAATGGAGCCTATACTCACTGAGATCTCTGCGTTCCGACAAAATGTGAGACATGTTGGTGAACGGGTGGAAACACTCGAAACGCAGCAAGCCGCTTCCCTGATCCACCAATCTGCAGTATCGGCCTCACTCCGCCGTTGTACAGAACACCTCAATGAGCTCCATAAAGCCCTGGAAGACCAGGAAAACAGAGGGCGCCGAAACAATTTAAGATTCAGAGGGATTCCCGAATCAATAGGGTCAGGTGAGATCGTTTCCAGTATCATGTCCATATGCGATTCCCTGTTAGGTCCTGATTACCCTCATGAAATCGCTATTGAACGCGCTCACAGAGCGCTACGCCCTAAACCCAAGCAGAATGAGCCACCCAGGGACATCATCTGCAAATTCTTGAACTTTCCCGTTAAAGCGGACATTTTGGATGCGGCTCGCAACCATGCAGATCTCACCTATGAAGATTCAAGACTGGAGATATACCAAGATCTGTCTCCGTCCACCCTTAAGAAGAGGAGAAGCCTAAAACCCCTGACCGACTGTCTTCGGTCCAATAATGTTATGTATCGCTGGTCATATCCATTTGGGCTTGCCTTTTCCACTGCAGGCAAGCGGTTCAATATCTCGTCTTATGCTGATGTTGCACCAATCATTTCAGAGCTGGACATACCCGCTATGCAAATAGAGAACTGGGAGCAATATCATGATTTAGGGGACTTACCTGAGCTCCCCAAAGTGCTACCATTTGAAGTCCAGCGCACCCCAAAATCCTCAAGATCAAAGAAAAGAGGCCATCAGCTTACACCTAGGAGCCTCTCGCCAGCTCTCCAGCACCGTTTACCCTATCCTGGAAGTGACAGGACACCAGATGTCCACTGTTGTTCCTGGTCTTGTACTAATTTAAGTATTAAGATGTTTTTTTTTTCTCCCACCTTTATAGAAGCTAATTGCCTGGCTTATCCTTGCTTAATATTATCATTACCCTTATCTTAGTGCTATTCGGTCCACTATTTGGTCATTTGACCGACTACCCCCTCATGGTTCTAGTGTACTGCTGTACGCTCACCTTGTATTTCTGTTCTAATTTTACTGTTTATGTTTTCCCATGTTATCATTCCAAGGTACCTGTCAACCTCATCTATACATTGTGAGATCCCCCTCTACATGGGCCAGCATCCGGAATTTGTCAGCAGTACCCTTTTCCTGCCATGCACTCTCCTGGAGGACACAACATTGGCTTCAAGGTACTCTATCACACACAATCCACAATGGCTGACCTACATATAGCCTCTTACAACGTTAAAGGCTTTCATTCTCCCTCAAAGCGAAGTCAAATCTTCTCTATCCTAAGGAAGGCTGGAGCAGATGTTGTGTTCCTCCAGGAGACCCACTTTAGATTTAATCATTATCCCAATATGCAATTCTCTCACTATTCAAACTGGTTTCACTGCGGTGGAGGCACCTCAGCATCAAGTGGAGTTAGCATAGGGTTTCAAAGGAAAATCCCTTTTAAGTTTGTAAGCCACTCACTTGATCCTGATGGGAGATTTATGCTAGTGAAAGGTACCATAGGCCCACAAACCTATACCTTTATTAACCTTTATGCCCCCAATACTAACCAGTCCCGCTGGTTCTCCAGTATTTTTCAGCTCAGTCTCAGTTAGGAGGGGATTTGAATATTGCTTTATGTCCACAATTAGACACTTTCTCACGGAAATCATCACACTCTGGCAGATCCCTTAAAAATTTCAGAGACAACCTCTGGAATCTCCAATTGGTAGATGCGTGGCGATCCCTCCATCCCGATACATCTGACTTCACCTTTTATTCCTCTATGCACGGCAACTATCACCGTCTAGACTATCTATTTATATCCAAAGAACACTTGTATCTCTGCAAAGAAGCTTCTATAGGTTACTTGTACCTCTCAGACCACTCCCCAATCTTTCTCACGGTCGCTGCCCCAAATAGTGTTCCTACATGCTTCAACTGGCATCTAAATGAATCCCTATTAGGTTACCAGCCCACGATTGACTTGGTTTCCAAACACATCACAGAATATTTCTCAATCAACAAATGCCCTGACCTTTCCGTAAATACCCTTTGGGATGCACACAAACCCTTCATCAGGGGTCAATTTATCAGTATTGGCTCACATCAGAAAAAAACTTAGAGAGAAAGCAATTGATGAAGCCCTCAAAAATATCCAGAGATTAGAATCGTCTCACAAAAAAAATCCCTCAGATCTCCATCTCCAGGAATTGTCAAGGCACAGAGCAGAACTTAAAACCCTCTTACAAAATAAAGCGGCCGAATATTACATGAATTTCCAACACAAATACTTTGCCCATGGCGACAAAGCTACCAAATTTCTCATGAGTAGGATTAAAGGTAGAAGAGCCGCAAACCATATTCACCAACTTACCTCACCTGACGGCAAATCGATATTTTCTGCCCCTCAGATCGCTGCCCAATTTCGCTCCTTTTATGAAAATCTTTATAACCTTTCTACCAACACCTCGCCAGACAATAGGGCATCCATCATCTCAACCTTCCTTGACTCTGCTAATATTCCCACCGTCTCCGCAGATCAAAAGCAAAAATTGGAATCGCCTTTTACCCTAACTGAACTTAGTCAAGCCTTGAGCCAAATGCCGAAAGGGAAAAGTCCAGGCCCAGACGGCCTCCCAGCCTCATATTACAAAACTTTCCACAATATCCTCCTACCACACCTCCTTGAGGTTTGTAACCTAGCACTAAAAGGGGTACCTTTATCCAGAGATATGACAGCAGCCCACATTACACTCATTCCCAAAGAAGGGAAAGACCGTAAACAATGCTCCAATTATAGGCCCATATCCCTCCTAAATATAGACCTCATACTCCTAGCCAAAATGCTAGCTAACAGACTAGCTATTCTCCTTCCCAAGCTTGTACACAGGGACCAGGTGGGCTTCATCCGTAATAGGGAAGGCAAAGATAACACTACTAAAGTGATCAATGCGCTGTGCCATGCTAACCACTCCTCTACTCCTCTGCTTCTTCTCAGCACGGATGCTGAGAAGGCATTTGACAGAGTCAATTGGATGCATTTGAAGGATACCCTGCTTCGGTTTGGCCTTCCTGTTCCCTTTGTGCAAACCATCTTCACCATGTATGACCAGGCGACAGCTCTGGTTATGGTTAATGGGACCCTATCCTCCCCTTTCACTATACGAAATGGGACCAGACAGGGTTGTCCCCTGTCCCCACTTTTATTAATTTTGGCATTGGAACCGCTATTATCCAGTATAAGGTTAGACAGGAAAATTGAAGGTCTATATTTAGGAGGCAATGAACAGAAAATTGCAGCATTCGCAGATGATGTTCTTGTAATGACAACGAATCCACTAGTTTCACTACCTCATATACAATCCCACATCAATCTCTATAGCTCCATCTCAGACTTCAAGATTAACGCCAACAAATCCCTAGTCTTGTGCTCAGGAATACCCTCTTCTACCAAACAGCGTCTAAAGGAGAATTCGCCTTTCAATTGGTCTTCTCCTTCCATTACCTACCTAGGTGTTATAATTAGTCCCACATTAAAAGACCTTTTCTCCCTTAATTATATCCCACTCAAATCTTCTATTTTTAAAACTATAGATAACCTTACTCTCTCCAACCCTACTTTATCTTGGTTCGGCCGCAAAAACCTGCTTTCTTCTCTAATCATCCCACGTCTCACCTATCTGCAACAGGTCTTGCCGATCCCCAAACCTAAACACTATTACACCTCAATACAAAAAAATGTAGGTCCTTTATCTGGAATGGGAGAAAATCCAGACTTGTATCTTCCATTCTTACCAAACCTAGGCAAGACGGGGGTATAGGACTTCCAAATCCAGAACTCTATGGCAGAGCCATTCTCCTATCTCGTGCCATAGCCTGGCTACACCCCTCTCCACACTCTGCTGTAGTGGAAATGGAACTTGACATACTAAATGCGCCAGTTAGAGCTCTCCTTTTAGGCCGCCAAAATGTCCTAGCTGAACCCTTATCTCATTACCCGATTGTCAAAGCAACCTTAGGAGCTTGGAAGTGGCTGTCCTCCTCTCACTGTGCCATCCCATTTCCCTCCCCACTCCTATCACTAAAGGATGTAATTGACACGGCCCCCATGGCCCTGAGAATGACTACATCGCAAAACCTCTTCACATCAGGGATAATATCACTGTTTGACCACTCTGGTAACATACTAGACATAGACTCCATGAATACGTTATTGGGTCCTCGCCCATGTGATATCTTTACAGTCTCATACCTCAGAGCATATATAAACCAACACAATCATCAGGGTGACTTACAGCGTCCTCTAGTGTGGCTTGAATCTGTGATCTCCCTTCCCACAACTCCAAGGAAACTTATATCACAAATTTATAGCAAACTTCGCTCGCCGCCTATATTAGCCAAACCTGCTTTTATAAAACATAGGGAAATAGATCTGAACATTACCATTCCCTTTACATCGCTTCATAAAATCCTTGACTATCCCCACAGGGCCTCCCACTGTGTCCAAATCCAGGAGAATGGGTACAAAATCCTCACAAGGTGGTACAACACGCCAGATAAATATGCACTTTTTTCTCAAACCAATTCGGACACATGTTGGAGGTGCCTTCGGGAGAAAGGGACCTTCTTCCACATATGGTGGACATGCCCCCTTATACACAATTGGTGGTCTGAAATCTTCTCCCTGGCAAACTAAATCTGTCATACTTCATTTCAGCCATCTCCCCAACTAGCTTTACTTTCCCTCAATCAGGATAAAGACTTCACACAACACACCCTTCATCTTTATGCAATTATTGATAGCTGCTCGCCTTGTACTTCCCAGACTCTGGAGGCAAAGCCAAACCCCATCTATAGAACAATGGTTGCAAAAAGTTGATCAGATAAAGTTGATTAGGTGGGTGCACCTAATGACTAGGGTGAGTGCACCTAAGGGTCAGAGTGGGTGCACCTAAGGGTCGGACCCCATGACTAAGTGACCCAAGTTTGGTGACTTTAGTTTCAAATCTGTGCGACTGGGAGCAATTTGAAAATTTTCCCTGTCAAAGTCAATGGGAATAACTTGGATTGCTTAGCCGTGGACATTTTTTGTGGCAGCAGGGATAGCTGAACAATTTGATATAAGATTTGTGTAGGTGGGCCTGAAAATGAGGGAGTGGTGGCAGTTTAGAAATCATGTCCTGATTTTTCAGCTTTTGCCAGCTCCCACTCTAGCTTTGCCATTCATTCCTATAGGACAACTTTCGCCACAAGAACCACAATATTCCGTGAACCATTCGGCGAAACGTTCCACAAAGTAATAGCAATCCGATCGGGAACAATCTGCACGTTTTGGTAAATTTTTGTCTATGTAGTGTAAAAACTGTGGGAGGAGTTAGGGTGGCA